>NC_066580.1:454340936-454553436 GCF_024323335.1 Lathyrus oleraceus
GGAGAATACCGAGCTCAGGTTCGCCGCAGAGTTCGCGAGAATGGAAGATGAGATAGGGCCATCTGTGGGACCCTCATCTAGCTAGATCTTTCATTTGTGTTGGATTACCGTCAGGCTTGTTGACGGAATTCACTTGTCTGTGTTTCTTTCATATTCTGGAGGATTTGTATTTGATATTTGGCTGATGTATGACTATTGCACCGATTGTGCACTCTTTTGGTTATGTGATGGCGATTTTCATTCAGTGACTGGTCTTCAAGTTTTATTTGCTTTACCGTATGCACTTACACAAGCACACACATGGTTGGGGGTATCATGCTAAATCACATATCTCCGATCTGCACGACAAAATCAAACACTGCTAATCAGAATATTGATGCCAGATTATTATTTGTCTCGATGATGCCAGGGTCGAGAGACAGAGTGTCCTTCATATGGATAGGCACTGCATACATGCATAATCATGATAACTTGTGTTTTATTTTGCAGGTGACTATTACTAACGTGTTTGTTTGTAACCAGGAATCATTGCTCGCGCTCGAAGAGTAGTACCCCTGCACTCAACTCGCCCTCACAGATATTACACAAGAAGAAACACTCCCAGACTCATGGAGCTTCCCAGTGCTGATATGCTGGAATTGAAGGAGAAAATGACCGAACTGATCAATATAATGCAAGGTTTTGCCATTGGTCAGAAGGCTCTCGCAGATAAAGTTGTGAAACTCGAGCGGGTTTCTGCTCAGAACAGTGGGGTCAACCTGGATGGAGTCTCCAACCAGGGGCAGGGATCTCGTGATGGCGGAAAGAGGACAACAGTTGGTCTGGTGAATAATGCTGGTGGTCAACCTGGACCAAGTCAGAACTTGAAGGACAACTTTGTGCCTCCGTTTTATGGTTTTGATGATGATCAGGAAGAGGACAGAGAGGCTGATCAATTTTCTATACAGAACGAGCCTTTCGTGCCTTACAACATTCCTCCCCAGAATAAGGAAATCCAGCTGCTGGCTGAGAAGATAAAAGTGCTTGAAAGTTATGCCACGCCAGGGGTGGTTAACATGTCCAACATGGGATTGGTGGAGGGGATTGTCATTCCTCAGAAGTTCAAGGCGCCTGCGTTCGACAAATACAATGGCAGTTCTTGCCCGGAAACTCATCTCCAGGCATTTGTCCGCAAAATCTCGGCATACACCGCGGATCAAAAACTGTGGATGTACTTTTTCCAGGACAGCCTGTCTGGAGGCTCCTTGGAATGGTACACCAAGTTGAGATCGTCCGATATCAAAAGCTGGCAAGATTTGGGAGATGCTTTCTTTAAGCAATACCAATTTAATGCTGATATGGCTCCGAGTCGTACCCAGCTGCAGGGTATGTCTCAAAAGCATAACGAAGGATTCAAGGAGTATGCGCAGAGGTGGAGAGAACTGGCTGCAAGGGTGCAACCTCCTCTGGTAGACAGAGAGATGTCCGATTTGTTCATGGGGACCCTGCAGGGGCCGTTTGCAGAAAGAATGGTGGGTTGCCCTGTCACCAATTTCTCTGACATTGTGGTGGCAGGAGAAAGAATCGAAAGTTGGTTGAAGCTGGGTAAAATCCAGGGTGGTGCATCTGCGTCTTCTTCAGGAACGAAGAAACCGTTCGGTAATAACGGTCAGAGAAAGAAGGAAGGAGACACCAGTGCAGTTTATACACAGCGCGGACCCAGTAGGGACCGTTACTTCCAGCACAATGCTGCAGTAACAATTCCTGCTGAGTCTCAGTCAGCACAACCGCAACAACAACAGCAGCAACAAAGGCAATCGTTCCAACAGAGACCCCAGAGGGCTGGATACCAGGTCAGGGGCAGAGCAAATGATAGACAATTCGACAGGCCTCCGGTGACTTATTCGTTTCTGTTGAAGAAGCTTCTGGATCTCGGGCTGGTGCAACTGAGGACGCTGGCGCCTTTGAGACCTGATCAGAGGCCGCCCAGTTACAATGAAAATGCTAAGTGCGAATTCCACTCGGGGGCGCCCGGGCATAATATTGAGGACTGCAAAGCTTTTAAGCACGTAGTCCAGGACCTAGTGGATTCCAAAGCAATCAACTTTGCGCCTTCTCCCAACGTAAATGCAAATCCCATGCCTGCGCATGGTCAGAGGGGAGTAAACGCTATTTCTGTGGAAGATAGAGTGGGGTTGTCTGAGGTCGATCAGTTGAAGACGCCTTTGGTTGAGTTGAAAAGACAACTGCTGATGAATGGGGTTTACCCGGGCTGTGGGTTTGAGTGTGCTGAGTGCACTATTTCTACGAACGGTTGTGAGCTTCTGAGGAAGCATGTCCAGGGTCTGATGGACGGTGGTGAGATTGTGGTCGAGAGGACTGAAGGAAAGAAGGAAGAGGTCTCCACCATAACTATATACTATGATCCGGTGGATTTGTCTAACCTGGTGGAGGAGGCTCCAGTTACCATCACGGTACCTGGGCCAATTCCATATGACAAAGAGGATGCCGTGCCATGGCATTATGGGGGAGAGGTCTACTGTAACGGTGAGAAGGTTGAGGAGCCATCTGCTAGTGAAACCACCGTGCTAAAAGTGGATAGTGCCGGTCCCAGCGGTTTCACTCGCAGCGGTAGGTTGTTTGCTCCCGACGCATTGAGGAGGGGGGAGGAAGAAAAAGAGAAAAAAGAAAAGGCCGAGGCTTTAGCCAGGGCAAAGGGAAAGGCTGTGGTGGATAATGGTAGTACTCCTGTGATGACACCGGCGCCTGCGGGGTCGGATAATAAATTTGATGATGAAGCTGAGGAATTTCTGAGGATCATCAAGAAGTCAGAGTACAAGTTGGTTGATCACTTGCAGCAGACTCCTTCAAAAATCTCAATTCTGTCACTGCTGTTGAGTTCTGAGGGTCATAGGGAGGCTTTGTTGAAAATATTGAAGAAAGCTTATGTTCCTCAGGAGATCACAATCAACCAATTGGAGACGGTCGTATCCAACGTGCATGCTAGCCATGGGTTGGGCTTTACTGATATGGACCTGACGGTGGACGGCAGGAACCACAACCGGGCTTTACACATTGCAATGGAATGTAAAGGAGCCGTGCTTTCGCATGTGTTGGTTGATACCGGCTCTTCATTAAATGTGTTGCCGAAGAAAGCCTTGGCAAAGCTAAACTGTGATGGGCTGATTTTGACCCCGACTGATTTGATAGTGCGTGCTTTTGATGGGTCAAAACGGGCCGTGTTTGGAGAGGTGGAGTTACCAGTAAAGATTGGCCCGGAGGTGTTTAAGTCAACCTTCTATGTTATGGACATCCAGCCGGCATACAGTTGCTTGTTGGGTCGCCCATGGATTCATGCTGCGGGGGCAGTTACGTCGACTTTGCACCAGAAGCTCAAGTATATCTGGGAGGGCCAAGTCGTTACTGTCTGCGGAGAGGAGGACATCTTTGTCAGCCACCTGTCTTCGTTCAAATATGTTGAGATGGACGGCGAGATCTGGGAGACGCCGAGCCAGGCATTTGAAACCGTCAGGGTGGAGAATGCCCTGTTCGCCAAGCAAGAGGAAGAGAAACCGTCCATCGCTTCCTATAAGCAGGCCGCTGAGGTGGTTAAAAGCGGAGAGGCTCCAGGCTGGGGCAGAATGATGGAGGTCCCTGAGAAAAAAGACCGTTTTGGGGTTGGATATCAACCGGGCCGAGGCTTGGGACGAGGAAGAGGACGTCGTGCGTCAGTAACTTTTACGAGTGCCGGAATGCTGGATCCGGATCACGTCTGTATGATGGATGAAGACTCTGACAGCGACTGTGACATGAACCGGTGGATAACGCCGTGCGAACCAGGGATGGAAATCCACAACTGGAAGGCCGAAGAAATCATCCGGGTCACTCTCCTCGAAGAGTAATATTTTTCTTGTTTTCTTTCTTATTTGCATGCAAACCATGCGTGTTGCCCGACACGTAATGGTCCATTGTAAGGGCCACCTCATGTTTAAATTTGCAGAATTTTGCATCATTAATAAAAGGATGTTTTTCAGTTAAAAGCGGTGTTCCCTGTTTTTCATTTATTTTCGCAGTTTAAAATTAAAAACAAAATAAAAATGGCAATGTTTTCATTTTTCTTTTTGTTTTTTCACACCGGTTCTAAAGCAATGCATGAATCAACATTCATGCAGATGCGATTCCTCTCCGGATCTCATTGATAACAATCCTGTTACACCCTTGTATGACTTCGACAATCCGATCTATCTTGCTGAAGAAGAAGACGAAAGAGATTGTGAACTGCCAGGGGAATTAGCCAGGTTGTTAAAACAAGAGGAGAAGGTGATTCAGCCACATGAGGAACAGATTGAGGTCGTGAACCTGGGTACCGATGAGGTTAAGAAAGAAGTGAAAATCGGGGCTGCTTTGGAGGAAAGTGTAAAGAACAGAATGGTGGCGCTATTGAAAGAGTATGTCGATATCTTTGCCTGGTCTTATCAAGATATGCCAGGGTTGGATACCGATATCGTTGTGCACAAGCTACCGTTGAGAACAGATTGTCCTCCAGTGAAGCAGAAGTTGCGCAGAACTCGACCTGACATGGCAATGAAAATTAAAGAGGAAGTGCAGAAGCAGTGGGATGCTGGTTTCCTTGCTGTCACTAATTATCCGCCATGGGTTGCGAACATCGTGCCAGTCCCGAAGAAGGATGGGAAAGTAAGAATGTGTGTGGACTACCGAGATCTGAATAGAGCTAGTCCGAAAGATGATTTTCCATTACCACACATTGACGTGTTGGTAGATAATACTGCTCAATTCTCGGTGTTTTCCTTCATGGATGGCTTTTCTGGCTATAATCAAATCAAAATGTCGCCAGATGATATGGAGAAAACAACGTTCATTACACCGTGGGGTACCTTTTGTTACAAGGTGATGCCATTCGGTCTCAAGAACGCCGGTGCTACTTATCAGAGAGCTATGGTGACTTTGTTTCATGATATGATTCATCATGAAATTGAATGCTATGTTGATGACATGATAGCAAAGTCCCAAACAGAAGAGGGGCATTTGGTAGATTTGGCCAAGTTGTTTGACCGGCTGAGACAATTCAGACTGAGGTTGAATCCGAATAAGTGCACGTTCGGAGTGCGGTCCGGTAAATTGCTGGGGTTCATTGTAAGTGAGAAAGGAATCGAGGTTGATCCTGCAAAAGTAAAAGCAATAAAAGAAATGCCTGAACCGAGAACAGAGAAAGAGGTTCGTGGTTTCTTAGGTAGATTGAACTACATTTCACGGTTCATATCTCATCTAACAGCCACGTGCGAACCAATATTCAAATTGTTAAGAAAAGATCAAACGGTCAGGTGGAATGATGATTGCCAAGCGGCATTTGAAAAGATAAAAGAATATTTGCAGGAGCCTCCGATTCTGATGCCTCCTGTTTAGGGAAGACCGTTAATTCTGTACCTGACAGTCCTCGAGAGGTCTATGGGGTGTGTATTGGGGCAGCATGACGAGTCTGGTCGAAAAGAGCATGCCATATACTACCTTAGCAAAAAGTTTACCGACTGTGAAACAAGATATTCACTGCTCGAGAAAACCTGCTGTGCTTTGGTCTGGGCTGCTCGCCGACTGAGACAGTATATGCTGGTTCATACCACTTTATTGATTTCCAAGATGGATCCAATCAAGTACATTTTTGAGAAGCCAGCATTAACCGGACGGGTTGCGAGGTGGCAAATGATTTTGACAGAATATGATATACAGTATACCTCTCAGAAAGCGATTAAGGGTAGTGTATTGTCTGATTACCTCGCCCAGCAACCCATTGATGATTATCAACCGATGAAGTTTGAATTCCCTGATGAGGACATCATGTTTCTCAAATCGAAAGATTGTGAGGAACCGATCCCGGAGGAGGGGCCTGACCCTGAATCCGAATGGATTCTGATGTTTGATGGGGCCGTTAACGTGAATGGAAGCGGTGTTGGTGCTGTTTTGGTTACGCCGAAAGGATCCCACATTCCTTTTGCTGCCCGGCTAACATTTGAGTGCACCAACAATGTAGCTGAATATGAAGCTTGTATACTGGGAATTGAAGAGGCGATTGATTTGAGGATCAAGAACCTTGTCATATATGGAGATTCAGCTCTGGTGATAAATCAGGTTAATGGAAAATGGTATACGCATCAATCTCATTTGATTCCGTATCGAGATTATACGAGGAGATTGTTGACGTTTTTCACCAAGGTGAAGATGCATCATGTGCCCAGAGAGGAGAATCCCTTGGCAGATGCTTTGGCTACTCTGGCAGCCTTGATTAAGGTGCAGAGGTGGAATCAGTGCCCCAGTATGGAAGTGGGTCGTCTGGATAGACCGGCTTATGTGTTTGCTGTTGATACAGCACCTGATGATGAGAAGCCGTGGTATTATGATATCAAACGCTATCTTGAGACGCAGGAGTATCCTGAGGGAGCATCAAAGAAAGACAGAAAGACTCTGCGGAGATTAGCCATGGTATTCTACCTGAATAAGGATGGGGTTTTGTACAAGCGGAATTTTGATTGGGTCTTGCTCAGATGTGTTGATAATGCAGAAGCAAGCCAGTTGATGAAAGAGGTTCATGAGGGGTCGTTCGGTACCCATGCCAGTGGGAATGCAATGGTGAAGAAGCTGCTGAGAGCAGGTTATTACTGGATGACAATGGAGGCCCAATGTTTTAATTTCGTGCGGAAGTGTCATAAATGCCAGATTTATGCTGACAAGGTGCACGTGCCTCCAAACCCATTGAGTTTGATGTCGTCTCCATGGCCGTTTGCTATGTGGGGCATTGATATGATTGGAAAGATAGAGCCTACGGCTTCGAACGGGCACCGGTTCATATTAGTGGCTATTGATTACTTCACTAAGTGGGTAGAAGCAGCCTCTTATACGAATGTGACGAAGCAGGTTGTGGCCAGATTTCTCAAGAGAGACATCATTTGCCGATATGGGGTTCCCGAGAGGATCATTACTGATAATGGTTCTAATTTGAACAATAAGATGATGGCAGAGCTGTGCCGGGAATTCAAGATCGAGCATCACAATTCTTCTCCCTATCGTCCGAAGATGAATGGGGCGGTTGAGGCAGCCAACAAGAATATAAAGAAGATTGTGCAGAAAATGGTGGTAACCTACAAAGATTGGCATGAGATGTTGCCGTTTGCATTGCATGGGTATCGAACGTCGGTACGCACATCTACTGGGGCAACTCCTTTCTCGTTGGTATATGGGATGGAGGCTGTACTACCTGTTGAGGTTCAGATTCCCTCTTTGAGAGTCCTGATGGACGTGAAGTTGCAAGAGGCTGAATGGGTAAGGACCCGGTATGAAGAGTTGAGCCTAATTGAAGAAAAGAGGCTAGCAGCCATTTGTCATGGGCAGTTATACCAGCAAAGGATGAAGCGTGCTTTTGACAAAAAGGTGCGACCTCGGGTGTATCACGTGGGTGATATGGTGCTGAAAAGGATCCTTCCTCCTCAAAACGATCGAAGGGGCAAATGGACACCGAATTATGAAGGTCCGTTCGTGGTCAAGAAGGTTTTCTCTGGTGGAGCCTTGTTGTTAACGACCATGGATGGTGAGGATTTTCCGTCCCCTGTGAATGCGGACGCAGTTAAAAAATACTTCGTATAATTGACCCGCTGGACGAAAAGAATAAAATAGTCCAGGCAAAAATGGGCATCCCGGCGAACCAAAAACAGAAAGAAAGGTTCGGGCAAAAATTAGGGATAAAAAATGGAAAAAATGTACACCCGGCAAGTCGAAAACCTGAGAAGGCGACTTGGGCAAAAAGGGTATCCCGGTGGACTGAAAACCCGAAAGGGCGGTCCAGGCAAAAGAGGGATTGAAACGAACCACTGCGTCCAGCATGATCGTTTGCGCTTTGGTTGAAGCATCATGGATAATACCCGGTGGGGATCAATCAGAATTGTCTTATTCAGAAGGCAGAAAGCAAGGAGAGTCTGAGGACGTATGGGGTGTAACCGAGTTGGAACTCGATGAGATCACGGGTTTCACATTGCCATTAGGATAGATTTTTCCTTTTGAGCGCAATTACCTCTTTTCAGGAATTGCTTCCTTTTGTATTGCTCATTTGAGCCACACTTTTTTTCAATTAATAAAATGCATATTCAGTCAAATAATTTTGTTTTTGTTTTTCATTACCGCTTTGATTGCGAAAACGTCCAGATATTTTTGATAAAGAGTCTTGCATTTTTAAAACATACAGGTTTCCTTCCAATGCATGTTTATAAGATTGAAGCTTGAAATCTTATTTGGAAGGTTGAGTGACCCAAAGGTTGAAATCTTGACGCGCCTGGGGCACGGTTTTATCTAACGATCTGTTTTGCAGGAACTGTAGATACTTTTCACTCACTTGCAGGGTGTGATGTGGAAGCTTTGACAAGAGAAATCCCCAGAGAGTCCGGTCAGGGACGAGTGTATGAAAAATGACGAAGGCGTTGAGGCGTACGACGAGCCTTGATGATAATCAAGAAGACTCTTCAAAGTCGGAAGACTGGAAAGTTTGTAATTCCCCGCAGAGTCCGACCAGGGACAGAGATACCTGAAGAAACGACGAAGTGACGTTGCGACGCACGACGAGCCTTGATGGTAATCAAGAAGACTTTTCAAAGTCGGAAGACTGGAAAGTTTGTAATTCCCCGCAGAGTTCGATCAGGGAAGAAGGAGGAACGGTGGAGAGACGACGAGAGACGTCCGACGACCATTGAAATTAATCAAGAAGACTCTTCAAAGTCAGAAAATTGAAATTTCTGTATAATTCCCAGGAGTACGTTCTCGTCGAGCACGAAGCGGCTTGAAATACAAGATGATGGAGCAGATAAGGTCCGGATGAGTCCGGGAATTCTTATTTCCCAGCTAAGTCCCCAAGCAGAATCGTAGGACTAGCTCCCCAGCCGAGTCAGTGTGGTTATACCTGGCAGGTTTATAATGGTGTTTCCTCAGCAGTCAGGTCTGAAGGTTGCTACCCCCGAGTGGAGCGGGTCTTTTCCAAAGAAATATATCTCCAGCAGTGTTCATCTTACCGGAGGATTGAACAAATTCCCGTGGCGGACGGGTTTCTGCATCCCCAGCTGAGCCGATTCTACCTATGGATTGCATGGGTAATCCCCAGCGGAGTAACAGTCGTTTCTCCTAGCATGGTCTGGATGGTCATCCCCGGTAGGTTGAAGATTGCCCATTTCCTCAGCGGGAGTATCGGTGAGGGTTCCCAAAGCAGAGTTGGGGCGTGTATCCCCAGCAAGACAAAGAGATTGTGGTATCCCCACAGAGCGCGATGATGGTTCTTCTGCCCCAGCAGGTCCTCGAGAGGGTTGGGTGCAAAGGAGGTATTCCCCAGCAAGGGTGGCATTCTCCCAGCAGCAGTACTATTCCCCGGCAGGGTGGAAATCGGAGCAGTGACGAGAGCCTCAGCAGAGAGTCTCGTGTCCCCCAGAGGATTCCCCAGAGGGGGATATTTCTTTTTATGCATTCATCATGAAAAAATAGCATGGCATATTGCATAAAAAATGAATAATCGCGTAGCATTTCCATGTTTATGGAGCATTACGCAGAAAAATCAATCATGCATCATTGCAAGCATAAGCTAGTCCTAAACCGTGGTTACCGTTTGAGGGGTGGTTTTGCTGAAAGATAAAGGTGTTATTCTGAGGAGTCTAGCATCAGAACGTCAGATCAGCAATGTTCCCCAGTAGTGCGATATTGGAGGAAATGTTTCCGTCGGGCGGAGAGGGAAATAAAATCAGAGGACGTTACGCGATTAGCAGTTTTCCGGAGTTCAGACCGAGGCGGTATCCAGACCGAAGTGGCGTTCAGGCCCAGTTTCCGATTCTCAGATCGAAGAAGTTTCCGACGATCAGGTTGATGTACTTGTGGTATTCAGGCCCAGTTTCCGATTCTCAGATCGAAGAAGTCTCCGACGATCAGGTTGATGTACTTGTGGTATTCAGGCCCAGTTTCCGATTCTCAGATCGAAGAAGTTTCCGACGATCAGGTCGATGTACTTGTGGTATTCAGGCCAGTTTTCCGGAGTTCAGACCGAGGCGGTATCCAGACCGAAGTGGCGTTCAGGCCCAGTTTCCGATTCTCAGATCGAAGAAGTTTCCGACGATCAGGTTGATGTACTTGTGGTATTCAGGCCAGTTTTCCGGAGTTCAGACCGAGGCGGTATCCAGACCGAAGTGGCGATCAGGCCAATTTCCCGGAGTTCAGACCGAGGCGGTATCCAGACCGAAGTGGCGATCAGGCCGATGTCCTGGTGTTCAGACCGAAGGGGTTTTCAGACCAAGAATTATCAAAAGTTTCGGGGTTCAAGAAAATGAAAAAAGATAAAGAATATTTCGGGGTTCAAGAAAAGAATAAGGAGAAAGAATAATACTCCCGAGGGGATGTGCGGTGTTCAGACCGATTTTCTCCGTACCAGACGGATTTTTGTTCAAAGTTTGTTTCTTCGCCGATGCTGACAGGCGTTGTTAATTATTATCCCATCAGAGTGCAAATTGTTCGCCTGTTCTTGGTATTCAATCACTCTTCATCCTGATCATCCGAAAGCCGAGGCTATTTCGTATCGACAGGTTCACAGTGGATTGAATAGGGGCAGCTGTAACACCTCAAAATTTGCCCTCCTCTCTTGGGACTAGCATTAACATATTTGCATTTCATTTTAGGACATTAGGCATTTCATATTGCATAACATGTGGTTACATAGTGCAAGCTATCTTCCCAAGTCTTGATCAGGAGATGAGGAAGTCAGAAAATGCAAGCCTAGGGTTGTACTGATTGATCATGGGCCATCTGAGGATTGGGCTGTGAATTAGGGTTTTGTGACTCCCAAGGGTATTGGTCTTCATGTTGATTGAATCGATACATCATCATCATCATGGTTGGATGTTATCAGAAGATTGGAGAAGATTCCTTGAGGTTAGGGTTTTGACCACTGGTCAACCCTAATCAGTTGTATTGGGCCAAGCAGGGCTGGATCAGGAGATGGGGTTGAGATGGAGATGAGGTTCATTTTGTGATTATATTGTGCTTATTGAGGCTAGGGTGTCACCCTTGAGCCATTTCAGTTGAGAATTGGGGTTCAATTTGATCTGTGCATTGCCAAATTCATCTATCAGATGAAAAGTCAACTGTGGTCAACTGTACATGATCTGGTTAATTGGGAGGTGGAAATGAGTTAGACACACTTCATTCATGTTGGAACAAGTGTTGTATGACATCTCAAAGCTTAAGAATGAAGAAAATCAAGTCAGGACAAAAACTGCCAAAAATAGCAACTGACTTGTAACTGAAGTTTCCAAAAGTGGAAAGTTTTTGACCTCAAAAACAGAAGTCCAAGGAAGCTTCAAATGAAAAATTGTTCAACATGACAGATGTAGATCTTGTTCTCACCTTTCCAAAAAGTCCAAGAACTTGAAAATCCAATGTACGGTTTGCAAGATATGGCTCAGTGAATTTCAGAAAAGACCCGTAATCAGGAGGCCATAACTACCACATACTTTGTCCAAATTGCAAGTTCTTTATATGCACAAACTCCATTTAATGTGTACTTCAAGGGTGCATAATTGGATTTTTTGGAAAAGGCTCCATGCAAAATGCCATTTTTGAAGTGAATCAATTTAAGGAGAGGGGCAAAATGGTCCACATTTGAAAATATTGGGAATTTGAAAACAAGGCCAATACCAACAGCTCCCAAATGATATTTTTGACTTGCTCAAAGTGTTAATTTTCTGCTGTCATGCTTCTAAAATCAAAAGAGTTAAAAATCCAAAAATGCACATAAACCATTTTTTTCAACTAACTCATTTTGCTTAATTATGCTTATCATTGGATTAAGTAGTTGATACATAAGCTAATCTCTAACAGAATGAGTACTCTAATCACAATTCTCTAACCACAATTGCATTAATCACTTTCATCATAACAGAAAATTCTTCACAAAAGATCACATTCTCTCATTTCTCTCGTTTTTTTGCTCAAAGCTTCTGAGAATTTTTTGAAGAATTCATCAAGAATTCATCAATTGGAAGCAAATTTTCTTGTGGATTCTGAATTTGCAGGTATTGAACAAGTTCTGTTGACGAAGAACCACGCGAAGTGGTGATCGAATCGAGCTGTGGCAAGAATCTTCTTCCTCCATAACAGTCAGTAATTCTTGAAGATCGAAGGATTACCGAGCTGAATCGAACACTCCGCGCACCTCCTGAAGTGATTTGCAACACCTGTTTCGCACCCTCAAGCTCCGAAATTCGCCGACTCCATTGCCGTCATCAAGAAAAGGTTGGAAATCGAAATTCGCAGTAGCTTCAATTGAGTTATGGCTGTTGTAGAACGCTTGTTGTAGAATACATATCAAGTTGTAGATTGAATTTTCATTGCGATTTGCGTGTGTAATCCGCGATTTAGGTTTTGTAGCAATTCCTTTCATTTGTTCGATTTGTAGTGTGTATGAATCTGTAGATGAAATTGATGCCGTTTTCATACTCTTGAGGACGAGCCGGTTCGACCGGTGTGTAGATCGTGAATTTCCGTCGCGATTTGCTCAAAACCCAGTTTCCAGCTGAAGAACGCATTGAGTAAGGCGATGAACTGCATAGCCTTTTTCCATCGATTCGCTCTGTATGTTAGGTTATAGATGAAATTAATTACATATTCATACTCCTGGGGGAAAACCGGTTCGACCGGTGTGTAGCTTGTAGATTTCCATGAACGTTCGCTCAAAACTGGAAATTCCCAGCGATGAACAAGTGATGAAGACGACGAACTCAGCCATTTTCTGGAAAAAGAACATGCTTAGATCCGTTTGCTCGCTATCGCCTTGCCGTTCCGTGTTTCCGCTTGCCAGACGCGATCCTGACCGTCCATCCCTTCTAAACGCAACGATGCCGTTTTGGCCTTTGGTTTAAGTATTACAAACGTGCCATCAGCACCATTTAATTAATAAAATTTAATAAACCTAATATAATTCTAAATAATTATTAAATAAACATTTTAAAACTTAGAAAATTCATATGATATTCAATAATAATCCAAAAAATACCATAATTTTTTTGTTAATCATAATTTTTTCCCTATTATTTTATAAAAATGAAAAACAAAATAATGCTTGGTAGAAAATCCAATTGGACCTAGAGATGTTTTTAATGTACATATTTTCATACTTGTTACCATTTTAATTCTATACTCCACATACTATATCCAAAATAAATGAAATTTGAGACATGGATTCTTGACATCCTTCTGGATTTTTTGACATAGGTTTGGGATTTTTTTTTAGCCTATGGTTAGTTATGTGTGAATTATTGAAATTGGATATGTATATATGTGACATAGTTTGATAGGCTGAATTCATCAAATTGGTTACCATGCTTCCCATTGGCCAATGGCCTTGAATTTTTGCATGAAACTTATTTGATATGTTAACATCCCCTGTGAATTTTTGTGGATTTTTGCAATCCATTTTCGATTTGATTCATATTTTTTCTTGCTGCCTAGCATGTTAGAGTTCCATTGGTGTAACCTTTAGCATTTATGTTGCCATATCCTCATAATTAATCCAATGGACATGAAAATTGATAGCGTAGTTCCTGACACATTAATGTAGCTTTTGGCTTTGGTCCCATGAATTTCCAATGAACCATTGCTGTTTACCATTAGATGGAAGTTGGTGTATAATTTTTGACTTCATTTGATGTAGTTTTTGCATGCTGTACCACGTTTAATTAATTCCTATTGATCTATTAGGCCAAATGACTTGAAATTTAATAGGTGACTTGTTGAATACTCTCTGAATAAGGTGTAATTTTTGTGGATTTTTTGGATCCTTTTTGACATGTGGTTGGATATGATCTTGCTGGTTGTTTGTATGAGACTCAACATTGCTTCTTTTGCCTTCCATGTTGCATAAATAGAAATAGGAGCATAGTTTGAATATGGGGCCAATTGGGATCCCTTTGTTATTGATATTACTTGGTTTTCATCATGAATTGGCTGCTGTTTTAGGGTTTTTCCATCTTTTTGACCCTAGGCTAGTCCTAGTGGTCATAGTACTTACCTTTGAGTGTGATTGTACCTTTTCAGGTTAAAGATAATGATTAAGGAGATTTGCTCCACATTATGGATTGTGTTACTTGACACATATGACTAATGTATTTGTTTTGTAGGATGTTGGTTCATGTGAGCCTTGTGCTATGCACCTCATTATGAGTATAATTGTACTTGGTTAATTGATCATTATATTGTTGTCTGTTTGTGAAAGTAGATGCTGATTCTGTTTGACTTTTGTACAGGTACCTTTAGTTGCTCAATTCCTTGCGAACTTTTGCTTTGCGTTGCTTAAGCAACTTGCATTGAGGTAGGTCTTCTTGACTTCATGTAGTCTGGAGACCCGGCTGCTACCGGGCCGGGCAAATTGTCTGAAGTCCTCCTTAAGAGGCAATGCTTGTGTATGTTTATTTTTAAGCCAAGCAGGAAAAGCCCTTCAAGTAAGGCAATTGGTGGAAGGTAGGGACAAGCAACCTGTCCCCCACTATTCAGTGAGTCTTCTCCTTGCTCCCATTACATGGTTGTAGCATTGAGATCAAAAGCCCAAGATCCTGTGCAGTGCACATTGTGTTTGAGTCATCGAGTATAGAAGGGTTCCCCTATTCTGGACCCATGCTCATTTGTCAGCTCTCCCTGGTTAGGGATAAGAGCTGTGAGGTCTGATCCTCACTTCATCCTATCATCTGCTTCACCTTAGCCTCGTAATGGCAAGGTTAAGAGCAAACACAGCCTGTACAGACGATTGCTTAGGCAGTCAAACCTGATTGATTGAGCCCCTTGTTTGGCTATAGTGCGTGTTATGTGGATATCTGATTGACATGCTTGTTTGAGATGCCTGTTCTCATTTGATATATGATTGTATGCTTGTGTGCTAGCTTCTTTCCTGGTTAGGTTAGTTTGCTTATGCAAGTAGGATAGAAAACCGAACTTAGGGTTAACTTTGCATGACAACATTAGGCTCGAGTCTCAGCTCCCTAGTGTCGTGTTTCCCCCTCGGTTTCTGGTTAGCAATTTAGTCCCTTTCAGGGGAACTACATCGCCCTGATCCTCGTGCCAGACGAGGTATGTAGGCAGGTGGTCGTGCGAGACCACTCCGGGCAACCTTTTTCCTTTTTGCGTGCGTTTACTTGTTATCTGACTGTGCTGTTTGGTGTTTTGGTTCGGATGCCGACGTAAGCCCAGTGATTGGCAGTCGGGCTCCACGTTTGCCCTTTTGAGTGTGTTCTGGTTCGGATGCCGACATAATTCCATCCAGTGGTTGTCGGGCTCCACGTTTGCCACCCTTGCTTGTTTGTTTTGTGTTGTTTGGCGTGTGTAAGCCGAACTACAGTGGCTCTGATTCTTGTTCCAGACAAGATATGTAGGCATAAGGTGCGATACCTTATCGAGCCCTTTCTTCTTAACCCCACCTGCGTCCCCGTGTGTGTGTGTGATGTTTTAGCAACCTTTTCTTTTCTTAGAACGTGGATCCCTAGGAGTACCTAGGACGTGAGGGGTGCTAATACCTTCCCCTCGCGTAACCGACTCCCGAACCTTTTCTCTCTGGTCGCGAGACCATGTCTTTCCAGGTTTCTCTGAGCGTTTCCTTTCCCTATCTTGGGATAAATAACGCTTAGTGGCGGCTCTGTGTGTTTTTATTTTTAGGCTCGCCGGTTGATTTTTCGCAGGATGCGACAAAGGGGACACGTTAGGACTAGGGGTGGTAATAGGGAAGCACCACCACCACGTGAACCGTCTAGGCGAGTAGTTAGACCTCCCCCGTGCGGATCGTACCAGGGACCGCATCATATGTGATAAATCCCAAATTAATAATGCATTTTAATCATATCTTTATAATAAAATTATTTTGTGTTTATTATCTTTATATCTTTATCTTTAAAGATATTGTGTATCATATATTCATATATATATATATATATATATATATATATATATATATATATATATATATATATATATATATATATATATATATTATATATATATCTATATATATATATATATAATATAATATATATATTAATTTACATGTATATAAATATTTATTTACACGTATATAAATTAATTTTTTTCCAAAAATTTATAAATAATATTAAACTTATAAATTAAATTATATATATATAAATTAATATATATATATATATATATATATATAATAATATATATATATAATATATATATATATATATATATATATATATCTTGAAAATAATATTATTTATATATATAATATAAATTAATAAATTTAAAATAACTAAAAAAAGATTTTTTTAAAAAATAAAAATTAAAAAAAATTATTAAAAAAAAAAAAAAAACAAGGTATACGCCACTCCTAGTGGCGACTTGCCCTACCCTTAAGGGTAGGCGCCAACTAGGGTGGCGCCTGAGGTTAATTTAGGGTAAAAATTGACCATTTTTATAATTTTTTTGAAATATAGGATATTTTTGAGAAAAAAATAAAAAATTAGATATTTAAAAAAAAATCTGATAATGTCATCAGTTGGATTTATATCTATATTCATCGGTAGTTTTAGAATAAAAGTCAAATTTGAAAAAAATCAAGTCATGTCTAAATTTTCACTTGACATTCACCATATAATGTCAAATCATAGTCAATTTCAGCCTAATCTTAAACAACAACATTGGGTCCCTTGAAAAAATAAGTTCCACCCGACCACCTAAAACTCTTACACTGGAGAGTCATTGCTACCTCGCAAGTGAACAAAGATGAGAAATAATATGAGTTGGCAAGTTGATAAGAGTCTAAAAGGGAGACATTATTCCAACAAACCAAGGTTGATCTAAACCTACACCATGTAACATTCTCCACCTCTACTTACCTAGGCCATATTGAACAAACTCTCTAGACTTTCTTACTCTTAGAATTACAAACAACGAATCCAAGAAATCTTAATAGTTAGAGATTAAGTAAAAATGTGTTGATGTATAAACTGATATTAAAACATGATAGCATCATTAAGCAAACCCTAAGATTATAAATATAAATTAAAACACACATTCATTAATTGTTAGGGTTCACAAAACAATCATAGAAATCAAAACACATATTCATTAATTATTCAGATTCACAAACCACAAACCCAAAATAAGCCTTAATAATTTATAGACAAATCCCATTGGGATGACTATACAAGATTTAATATACAATTGCACCCTATTTACAATTTTTTAAAAGTGCTATTAGAAAAACAAAAAGGGAGTTTATAGTCTTTTAATAAACCTAACAAAACCTCTCCTTTTTTTAGAACATGCAAACAGCAGAGAACCAAAGGATTAACTGAAAAAATTATTTGACTACCACTATGTTGTTTATCTTCCTCCCTTTCACGCTCTCACCGCAAAGCTCTCATCTTCTATTACGACTACAAACATGTCGTTCTTCACCATTCTGCATGTTGACGAGTTTTCAATGTTTCTAATATTTTAATTAAAAAGTTAGAAAAAATAGAGTAGGTTATTTGTTCAACTTTAAAATTTAAAATCGAAAATATCTAAGGACAATTAACTCATGTTATTTTATTATCTATTATTAATTTTACTTCCTTGAGTAATAGAGAGACCATTTTTAATAAAAATTATCATATTATTAGAAAAAATAAAAAAAGTAATTCATCTAAAATTGTATGTAGTGGTGTGCACTGTATGGAGTAGTGTGCATGTTTGGTTATTTTTAAAAATCTTAAATGATTTAGATTTATAACCATAATCACATTTCAATCAAAACTGGTTATAAAACTGTTTATAAATTTGATTACGGTTATATAACTGTTTTTCTTTTAAAAATTCGGTTATAGATGATTTTTCTATAAAAAATATTTTAAAACTAGTTATTTATAAATTTGATATTTTTTATTTTGTTATTACTACTTATTTAAAAATATTGGTTTGCAAAAAAATATATATATTTGCAAAATAAAAAAATATAATTTTTTTAGAAAAAGAAGGAAGCTTATTTTCTAAAAAAAATGTTATTTGGAAAATAAAAAATAAAGTATATTTTAAAAAAATATTATTTAATTCGGAAAAATATTTTTTCAAAAAAAATTCTCGAAACTTTTTTTTCAAAAAATAAAAAAAAATTCAAAATTTTAAATATATATATATATAATATAATATATATATATATATATATATATATATATATATATATATATATATATATATATATATTATATATATATATATATATATATATATATATATTATATATATATATATATATTATATAAGAGAGAGAGAGAGAGAGAGAGAGAGAGAGAGAGAGAGAGAGAGAGAGAGAGAGAGAGAGAGAGAGAGAGAGAGAGAGAGAGAGAGAGAGAGAGGAGAGAGAGAGAGAGAGAGAGGAGAGAGAGAGAGAGAGAGAGAGAGAGAGAGAGAGAGGAGGAGAGAGAGAGAGAGAGAGATTTCTAAAATAAACTCTTTGAAAAATTTTATGGAAAAAATTATTAAATTAAAAAAATAGAAAAAGGGTTGGAAAATTTTTTTCAACACTTTTTATTCTTTTTTCATAATAAGATATTTTTTTGCTAAAAATTTAAATTTTTTTGGTAATAAATAAAAAATATGAAAAAAAATTCATTAAATAAAAAAACATGATTTTTTTCCGAAAATTAAGAAGAAATTATTTATTTTAGAAAATAAAAAAATTATAATTGAATTGAAACATTTGAATTTTGGATAATTATCCTATTAGAACACCATTAATAACTAAACTAGTTAATAATCATTTAATTATATCTGTATATTTTAAATAGATTTGGATTTGGGTCTCACATCCAGATATTTTACACACCCCTAATTGTGTTGAAAATATTTTCTATGGCAAGCGGAAGCAATTCCGGATCGATATTCGTTTATCCCGAACCGTTATCGAAATAATCAGATATGTGTTTAAATCGTAACGAAACGTATACAAATGATGAGAAAGTGAATCAATATCTTTTAAAAAATACGTTTGACCTAAATCACACAATGATGATCAATTTACAATGAAATAGAAAACGAAAATTGATAAAGACAATTTATCGAACACTTAATTTACAAACAATTGATCAAATATTTGTTGTGCAATAAACATCAAACTTATTTCCCTTTGTGTTGATAGTACAAAGATCAAATTGCAATTGTCTTACAAAAACAGTTTTAGAAACTTCAACACAACAAGAATTTTTCAGCTTAACAAATTGCGCACTAAATATATATATATATATATAATATATATATATATATATATATATATATATATATATATATATATATATATATATATTATATATATATATATATAATATATATTATATATATATAAAGATAGGAGAGAGAGAGAGAGAGGAGAGAGAGAGAGAGAGAGAGAGAGAGGAGAGAGAGGAGAGAGAGAGAGAGAAGAGAGAGAGAGAGAGAGAGAGAGAGAGAGAGAGAGAGAGAGAGAGAGAGAGAGAGAGAGAGAGAGAGAGAGAGAGAGGAGAGAGAGAGAGAGAGAGAGAGAGAGAGAGAGAGCACCAAGATTTGTTTAGGTACTTCCTCAATTGTTCTCACTATGGGTACATCTGCCACCAATTTCAAATAGAATTGAGATATGTGTAATTAACCTTAGCAAGTGTAGTTTACAAGAGAAAAAATAGCAATTCAAACCCCCAAACCCTATATTTGATTTTGATCATAACTTCTTCTCCCCGCTTGATCTTAAGCAAGATCAAGTGATCCAAGTCGATCCTCCGGTTACCGTGACTCGTTTGACAAAACCCCCGTTCTTCAAAGCTTTCACTCGATTGAATCCTTGTTGCGCAATCTTGTACAAAACCCTCAAATCAATCCTTGATCTTGGAGGAAAAACCCTAACCGGTTTTATCAAAGAAACCCCCAAAGAATAATCAACCAAATTATGATTACAACAATCCTAAATCGGACTTGATCAATCTATTCTAGATGACAATCAACTAAAATGATTATGTGTAATTGTTGAATGTATGAAGAAAAAGATTGAAGATAAAGATAAAATTCTAAGTGTGTTCTTGGTTTTGATTTTGAAAAATGATGTATGAATGCATATTTATATGTATGTGTGTGCGTGCAGAAAATAAATAGACAACCAATTTTTAGTAAAAAAATTAAAAGTTTTGAAAATATAGAACTGACTGTATTAACTCATTTGAATTTGGGGAGTTGATACATTCACTTTATGTATCGATACATTGAAGGCATATCAGTTTGCTTGAAAAATTCTTCAGCGGGAGTCGACTCCAAACACGGGAGAGTCGAATCATACCTGTTATGTATCGACCCACAATAACAATGTATCGATGCATTGAAGGAAACACATTTGCTTAAAAAACTTTCAGTTAGAGTCGACTCCAAACACAAATGAATCGACTCATTCACATTTTGTATCGACCCATCCCCCTTATGTATAGATACATTTAAGCCATAACTAAAATTCATTCAGTTTGTATCGATACATAGCGAGAATGTATCGACCCATTGGCATGTTTTTCATGAAAAGTCATAAGTTTGACTTGTAATGACCTATCAAATCTGATTTTAAATGTCCTAATATGATAATGCACATCTATACATAGACAACAAGATCCAATGTATACAAATATTAAGTATCATAGTTTTGACATCATTCAAAATATATCTAAGAGGATAGTGCACTCACATCTCCCCCTTTTTTATGATGGCAAAATATACGAAGCATTTGGTATCTTGATCGTAGTTCCCCCTGAATATGTGCATTAGTCTTTGTACTTCTCCCCCTTTAACTACATCAAAAATGCACAAAGATATAAACGTGAGAAGTATCAATGAAAATACACAACAACATTTAAATCACTAAGAGGCATTGTAAAGATTAAAGGAATCAACTAAAACGTGCACTCACATAGATGTACGTCAAATTGAAGTAATTCTTAAACATAAATACACAACCAAGATAGACAAAAATAAATAAAATCCATTACACATTTATCATAAAGGTCATAATAGAATAACATAATAAACATAAAGATGTGAAAACATGAATACATGCATAAGAAAATTGAACAAGGAAAACAAACAACTTTGAAATTTAAGTAATTTATCATACTATCTTGGAGTTTATACAAATTGTAAATGTATTGACTATGAACTACATGTATCGATACAACCTGAACATGAACAAAAATCTTGAAAAATGAAGACATTTTCTAGACCTAACATGAACTTAGTCAATGACTACATTGTGAACTTAATAGAATTTTATGCAAAAAGACATTTTTCATGAAAGAATAAGTAAACAACATGCTCAAACACAAATATTATTGAAATACTTCAAATATAAGGAATTAATGACATAAAATACATATGATGAGGAAATCAAACATGATGTCACTATAAACATATAAATTGAGAAACACTCAAGGTAATCAATAATTTTTTGGAAGTGAACAACCATGAAATTTATCATACATCAAAATATATCACACAACCTTGGATCATAAACATGCGATCAAATAAACGAGTCATAGATAAGCAACATATTACATAAAAAACTTAAGAACAAGAGGATTATTTGGGAACAATATTATCTCGTAGGATGATAGGCGGAGAATGCACTCATATGAAATAAACTTTTGAATGAAGGTTAGAACAAATATAAAAAGTGCATGCAACAACATATACTAGGCAAGATTTGAGATATCGAGAATGCCGAATTCTCGACGGATATTGAAAAAGGCTTAGTTGTAATAGGTTTTATAAAAATATCGGCAAGTTTATTTTTACTATCAACATGCTTAAAAACGACATCGCCTTTTTCAACATGGTTTCGTAGGAAATGGTGACATATCTCAATATGTTTAGTACGAGAATGTAGCACTGGATTTTTGGTTAGCTTAATCACATTAGTATTATCACACATTATCGGAATATGTTAAAGTTTAATATCAAAATCAAGTAGTTGTTATTTGAGCCATAAAATTTGAGCTCAAAACTACCAGTTGCGACGTATTCCACAATGGCAGTTGACAAAGCAAAAAAGACTTGTTTTTTGTTATGCCAACTAACTAAGGAGTTTGAAAATATGTGGAAAGTTACACTAGTGCTCTTCTTATTCAATTTGCAACCAGAAAAATTGGAATCAGAGTAATCAATCAAACTACAATCACTACCCTTGGAAAACCAAAACCCATAATTAGAAGTACCATACAAGTATCTAAGGATGTGCTTTACAACTTTAAAATGTGATTCCTTGGAAGAAGGATTGATATCGAGCGCACGTGCATACACTTAACATAATTTCAGTCCTAGATGCAATAAGATGTTAGAGTGATCCAGCCATACCTCTATACTTTTTGACATCAACATCCTTACTATTTTCATCTGTATCCAAGTTTCCATTTGCGTGCATTGGAGTGTCAATTTACTTTGCATTTATCATTCTGAAGCGTTTAAGCGACTCTTGGTAGTACTTAGTTTGACACAAATATCTTCCTTCTTTGAGCTGCTTGATTTGAAGTCCAACAAATTAATTTAACTCCCCCATTACACTTATCTCAAATTCTCCATACATAAGCTTAGAAAACTCTTTGACCATTTTCATGTTAGTAGAACCAAATATGATTTCATCAACCTAAAATTGAATTAGAAGATAATGTTTTCCTTGATGCTTAATGAAAAGTGTTGTATCTACCTTCCGGTTAGAGTATCCTTGATCAATTAAGAACATACTAAGTCGCTCATACCAAGCCTCATGGGCTTGTTTGAGACCATACAAAGCTCGTTTTAGTTTAAAACATGATTTGGATACTCATGATTTTCAAAACCGGGAGGTTGTGAAACACACACTTCCTCATTTGATATAGTCATTAAGGAAATTACTTTTCACGTCCATTAGAAATAATTTGAAGTCTTTAGAACATGCATGTGCTAGTAAAATGTGTATAGCCTCGAGGTGGGCAACCAAAGCATAAGTTTCCTCATAATCTATACCCTTATCTTGGTTATATCCTTAAACCACTAGCCAGGCCTTGTTCCTAGTTATCACTTTGTTTTCGTCTATTTTATTTCTAAAAACATACTTAGCGCCATTGATTTGATTATCTCTCAAAGGTGGGACAAGGTCCCACACATAATTTCTTTTAAACTAATTTTACTCATCTTTCATGGACATTAACCAATTCTAATCAATTAATTCATCTTTTGTGTTTTTAGGTTTAACTTGTGAAACGAAGGCAAAATGATAACATAAATTTCTTAGCTTAGAGCGTGTTGTCACTCCTTTGGTGATGTCTCCAAGAATGTCATCAATTGGATGGACTTTAGAAGACCTCTAAGCCAAAGGAAGATCATCCACTTTAGTTGGACTCTCATCCTTTTCCTTTTCAAAATTGTCATCTTCCTCATCCTCAGGTTTCATTGCTTCAGACTGATCAATTCCTTTTTCGGTGTCTTTAAGTATGTCTTACGAAAATACACTTGTGACATGAAAAGAAATAACTTTCCCAACCTTTATAGGATAAGATTCATCAAAAATGACATGCACGGATTCTTCAACAGTAAGTAATCTGTTATTGTACACTATATAAGCCTTTCTTGACTGAGAGTATCCAAGAAAGATACCTTCGTCAGCTTTTGCATCCAACTTTCCAAGGTTATCATTACCATTATTTAAGACAAAAAATTTGCATCCGAAGACATAAAGATGTGATAAATTTGGATTTCTACCTTTTAAGAGTTCACAAGATGTTTTGTTAAAAATAGGAAGAATAAGTATCCTATTTAAAACATAACACATCATGCTAATAGCATCGACCCAAAAATATTTTGGTAGACTACTTTCATTGATCATAGTTCTTACCAACTCCTCTAAAATTCTGTTTTTGCGCTCCACAACACCATTTTGTTGTGGAGTTCTTGGAGAGGAAAAATCATGTTCAATGCCATGTTTATCAAAATAATCCTCAAAGAGGTGGTTTTCAAATTCACCTCCATGATTGCTTCGAATTACAACTATGTTTTAAATTAGTTTATTTTCGGATAACTTTGCAAAAGATGTGAAAGCTGAAAAAGTCTCATCTTTACTATGCAAAAAGATAGTCCAACAAAATCTAGATTAATCGTCTACTATAAAAAAGTCATAGTAATTTCCACCTAAGCTTTTTGTACTATAAGGACCAAAAAGATCCATGTGGAAATGAATAGGGAAATGTCACCCATCATATATATGCCTTTAGCAACCACAAAAAAAAACCACATTCTTTTCATGGAGCCAAGACATTCAATCTATAAGATCAAATAAGAGTGACAGGTACCCAATTTTCGTTGGATCCTTGAGAATGAGTGGAAATATTGTTGCATTTGGGAAACCATTGAAATACCCCTTTAGGAACAAAAAATATCCTAAGTTTGCATTTAGCAATGGTATGGTCTTTCTTACAACAATAGTGACAAGTCAAATGATGATGTGAATGACTTTCGCTATTATATTCCCTTACAACAAAATTGTACTTCTTGTATGACACATTTAAAGATATTTTGAATTTTGTAGGATTAATAGTGAAGGTGACCTTTGGTTCTAAAGCCTTGCTTAATTTGGTTTTTAGAGTATTAACCTCTTTTTGCTAAATGTGACAAGTTTCACAACCAAACCAAGAAGATTTTTGATCAGTGCATTTTGATGCACGTTCTTCCATGTTTGTACTTAAGCATTTCTTCGGTTTGCTTTGCTTATTTTTATGTTTTAATGTGTTTTTACAATTTATTTTATTTTTGCACTTATTTGTTTTTCGCATTATATTTTCAGCATTAGCAGCTTTCACGAGAAAAATCATATCTTGAGCTACGAGTATCAGATTGAGACTTGTGAGTATGCGTTGGAAAGCTAAGGAAAATATCTATAACTTTTGTTCAGAAGTCGAGAGCTGAATCAGACTGTAGAAGGGCCAGAAAGTCTGTTAAAGTTGCAGAATTTTATTTGTATTTTTGTTGGGTCATTTGTAGTGGGCTGGGTCGACCCAGTTGAGTTGTAAAACGGGTCTTTATTTTCCCCTAGGTCTAGCAGCCGTACACCATTGGGAATTGGACGGGAAAATCATTGTTCATGTACGAATTTGAGAGCTTGCAAAGAATGACTATGGAGAACTAATTTCTCAAGAATCAATTCACTGTAATCGGATGCCACTTTGAGGTTCTTTTATAATTTTTCATTAATCTGTTCCTTTGAATTATATCTATAATCACAATTACTTGCTTAATTTAATTGTTTTTACATGATAGAATTCTTTAATTTGATTGTTGTCTGCTTTTGAATCAATTTCGTGATTAGTGTAGCTTTTGCATTATCGCGTTCGATCATATTGCGTTTGCTTAATTCGCAATAGTTTTAATCCGTTTGCTTTACTCGGTATTCAGGGACATACTTCGTATAATTGTTATTGCGCTTGTCAGTAGCTTTTGTAATCGAATAAGATCAAACTTGTTTAGGGAATTGGAATTTTATGGGGATCAATGATAAGTCGGAAGATGATATAGTGGGTTGATTCGTTTCAGCTTATTCAAATAATCACTTTTCATAATCACTTATTTTCTGCATTTTTGTAATTGAACACCAAATCAACCCCCCCCCCCATTCGATTACGTTTAATTATTACAAACAAGAATCCTTGAGACGATATCCGAGTTTAATTGTCGATGTATTACGTTTTTACAAAATTACTCGTTTTGATCCACGCGCGACAGCGGATCAATTTTTCTTCCTCAACATCAAGTTTTGAAGCATTTAACATGGATTTCTTAAGAGCTTCCATTTGTTTTTCAATTTTTAAAACTTTGGTTCAAGGTATGAAAAAATCATTTTATTTGAAGCCAATATTTTAAAAGCATCTATGGCTTCACCGTATAGATTTTCAAATGCGGTTTGTAATTCAAAATAAAGCATATCATCAATAAGTTCATATTTAGAATGACTAGCATTTTTCTTTTATGATGCTGGGCCATGAGACAAAAAATTCCTGCTTCATCACTTTCAATAGAGCTACCTTCACTTGAGGATTCGATATCACTTTCCCAAGCTATGTATGATCTTCTAGGCTTGCTAGAATTATTGTATTGACCCTTACTTTTATCCTTCTTAAGTAATGGACAATCCGGATTTTAATGTCCGACTTTTCCACAATTAAAACATGAACCTTTGGACTTTCCTTTCTTATTTTCATCTTGGTTTGAGGAGTTAACTGGTCTTCTAAAGTTGATGAGATTGTTGTCGGAATGCTTTACTTCATTTCTCTTAATGTATTTATGGTACCGTTTAACAAACAACCCCATTTCTTCATCATTCGACTTCTCATTATCACTAGTTCCACTTTCATCATGCTCATTTATGGCTACTAGGTCTCGCTGTTCTGAAATTGTTGCTTTTGATCCTGAAATAGAGAGAACTTTGCACACACAACGTAGAACAGTCCAGGCTACCAATAGTTCACCACCCACAATTGAGTCTAATTCTGAGTCTGACTATTTGCATAACTTGTTTGCTTCGGATTCTGAACTTGATTTTGCAATGGCTGATAATAGAACCTTAAGGCAGTTAACTGCTCCTGATGTGAATTACAATGGTTTGTGTATTGAATATGATGCTGCTGCTGTTTCTTTTGAATTAAAATCGGGTTTAATACACTTGTTGCCGAAGTTTAGTGGTCTTGCAGGTGAAGATCCACACAAGCATTTTAAAAAGTTCCAGGTGGTGTGTTCTACACCATTGAAGCCTGAAGGGATCACCTAAGATCACATCAAACTTCGAGCTTTTCCTTTTTCATTGCAGGGTGCAGCAAAGGATTGGATTTATTATCTCGAGCCAAACTCAATTGCAAGTTTGACTGCCCTAAAAAAACTGTTCCTAGAGAGATACTTTCCTGCCTCCAGAGCTGCCTCAATAAGAAAGGAGATTTGTGGTATTAGACAAGGTAATGAGTCGTTGACCGAGTATTAGGAGAGATTCAAGCACTTGGTATCTAGCTGCCCTCAACACCAGATCACAGAGCAACTACTCATCCAATACTTTTATGAGGGGTTGTTACCGATGGACAGGAATATTCTTGATGCTGCTAGTGGTGGAGCACTAGTCGATAAAACTCCAGCTGCTGCCAAAGCACTTATTGAAAATATGTCTCTTAATTCTCAACAATTCATTACTAGAGACAATTCTGTTCACAACAAAGGCGTGAGTCAAATTCAAGTTTCTTCCAACAAGGCTTTAGAGGCCAGAATTGACGAACTCACCACCTTAGTCAAACAACTTGCAGTAACAAAATCTCCAACATCAACTGTGTGTGGCATTTGTACTTCTCCTGAGCACCCGACCGATACTTGTCCTATTCTGAGAGACGAGTCCATTACTGAGCTGCCACAAGCTTATGCAGCCAACCTTTCCAATCAAAACAAGTACAACAACACTCCTGACCTGTCCACCAACAAATACCATCCCAATTGGAGGAACCATCCCAACCTTCGATATGGGAACCCGCAAACCAGCCAACAACAGAACTCACCTCAAGTGGCTGCCCCTGCACCTTCCGGACCATCCTTGGAGGATCTTGTTAAGTAAATGGTCGTGAACAACCTCCAGTTCCAACAAAGGACCGATGCTAGCATTCAGACCTTGCACACACAAATGGGACAGCTTGCTACTCAAATAAATAACATGCAAGCTCAAGGTTCGAACCAACTTCCAGCCTAGACAGTAGTCAATCCGAATGGTCCTAATGCTAATGTGAGTGCAATTTCTTTGAGATCCAAAAAAGTTACAGAACCAGCCCCTGAAAAAAATAAAAAAATCATTGAGGTAACTTCTGAACTTTCTCCTTCTGAACCTCACTCAGCTGAACTTTCTTCTCCTTCTTTTGTTGTGGTCGAAACTGAAAAAATTAAAGAAAAGGAGTATGTGCCACCAGTCCTCTTTCCACATAGAGTTCTGAAAAATAAAAGAATTGAGGAGGGAGACAAAGAAAGAGAGATATTGGATGTTTTCCGAAAGGTTGCGGTAAACATTCCGCTACTTGATGTTATTAAGCAGATTCCTAAGTATGCAAAGTTTCTGAAAGATTTGTGTACCAACAAGAGGAGGATTAAGGGAAGTGAAAAAGTAAACTTAGGACGAAATATTTCTGCCTTTATTCAGCCCAAACAATCATCCAAACAGATTGTAGGCGAGCAAAATGTTTCAGCCCTCACTACTCAGGTTCTGCCACAAAAGCAGAAGGATCCGGGAACATTTGCTATTCCTTGTACCATAGGGGATAGTAAATTTGAGAATTGCATGCTTGATTTGGGAGCGGGAATTAATGTTATGCCTACTTCTGTTTATAATAACCTTTGTCTTGGTCCTTTGCAGCATGCAAGTTTAATCATTCAATTGGCGAACAGGAGCAACGCTCGACCCGCCGGGGTAGTCGAAGATGTTCTTGTTCAAGTTACCGATTTGATTTTTCCTGCAGATTTCTATATTCTAGACATGGAAGGAGAAACCAAGACAAGCAGAGCTCCCATCATTTTAGGCAGACCGTTCATGAAAACGGCGAAGACAAAAATTGATGTTGACGATGGAACCATGTCCATGGAATTTGGTGACATTGTCGCAAAATTTAACATTTTTGATGCCATGAAACACCCTGTGGAGGAGCATTCTGTTTTTCATATTGAGCTGATTTCTGAATTAGTTGATGACGCTAGTTCTGAACTATTTGCGCTTGATTTTCCATCTCTCTGGTTTTGATGATATTTATTCATGTTCTGATTGTACTGACACTAACATTTGTGTTGTCTGTGCTGAGATTGATGCTGCCTTGCAGGCTGATACATTTCCTACAGGTGAAGTTGTTACCATTAAACCTGTTTTTGCAGTTGATGCTCTTGACATCCCGGCTGCCCCAAGCATTCCATCCACCGAGCAGCCCCCGTCCTTAGAGCTAAAAGACCTCCCTGAGAACCTGAAATATGCTTACTTGGAGAGTAATGAAAAACTTCCTGTTATTATCTCTTCTAACCTTGATTTCGATCAAGAAGACAAACTTTTGCAGGTTTTGAAGAAGCACAAGAAGGCAATCGGGTGGACATTAGCCGACCTTCCAGGTATTAGTCCATCGATGTGCATGCACAGGATTCTACTTGAGGATGGATCCAAAACAGTAAGGTAGCCCCAAAGGAGGCTTAATCCTTTGATTCTTGATGTTGTGAAGAAAGAGGTAACCAAACTCTTGCAAGCAGGTATCATTTATCCTATCTCTGACAGTAAATGGGTAAGCCCAGTGCAGGTTGTACCTAAGAAATCTGGACTTACAGTGGTGAAAAATGAAAAGAATGAACTTGTTCCCACTAGAGTTCAGAACAGCTGGAGAGTTTGTATTGATTACAGGAGATTGAACCAGGCTACGAGAAAGGATCATTTTCCTTTACCGTTCATTGACCAAATGCTTGAACGGTTAGCTGGTAAATCACACCATTGTTTTCTTGATGGTTTTTCAGGTTATTTTCAGATTCATATTGCACCGGAGGATCAAGAGAAGACGACTTTTACTTGTCCTTTCCTTTTGCTTACAGGAGGATGCCTTTTGGTCTTTGCAATGCTCCTGGCACTTTCCAGCGATGCATGATTAGCATTTTTTCTGATTTTATCGAAAATTGCATGGAGGTTTTTATGGATGATTTCACTGTTTATGGTTCCTCTTTTGATGCATGCTTGAACATTTTAACCTTGATTTTAGAAAGATGCATAGAGACTAACCTTGTTTTGAATTATGAAAAATGTCATTTTATGGTTGAGCAGGGAATTGTTCTTGGTCACATTATTTCTGAAAAAGGAATTTCTGTTGACCCTGCTAAGATTGATGTAATTTCTACACTGCCTTACCCTTCTTGCGTTCGCGAGATTCGTTCTTTTCTTGGTCATGCAGGTTTTTACAGGCGTTTCATCAAGGATTTCAGCAAGATAGCTCTTCCGCTGTCAAACTTGTTGAAGAATGACGTCACTTTCAGCTTCGATGATAAGTGCAAACAAGCGTTTGACTTCTTGAAGAAAGCATTGACTTCCGCTCCCATAATCCAGCCCCCTGACTGGACCCTCCCGTTTGAGCTTATGTGTGATGCTTCTAATTATGCTGTTGGGGCTGTCCTTGCACAAAGAGTTGACAAGGTTGCCTATGTTATTTACTATGCTTCTAGGACTTTAGATTCTGCACAGTCAAATTACACTACCACTGAAAAAGAACTGCTAGCTATTGTTTTTACTCTTGATAAATTCAAATCTTATTTGCTAGGTTCCAAGGTTGTTATTTTTACTGACCATGCAGCTTTAAAGTACTTGTTGAAGAAGCCGGGTGCAAAACCGAGATTGATTCGGTGGATGTTGTTGCTCCAAGAGTTTAATGTTGAGATTAAAGACAAAAGTGGAGCTGAGAACTTAGTGGCTGATCACTTGAGCAGGATAGAGAGAAATGAAGATCATTTTCCTATTCAGGATGACTTTCCTGATGAGCAATTGTTTCTTTTGCATGGGATTACACCTTGGTTTGCTGACATTGTTAATTTTCTTGTTGCTGGTGTTTTTCCTACAGGTGCATCGAGATCACAGGTTCATAAACTCAAGAGTGATGCCAAATATTATGTTTGGGATGATCCATATCTATGGAAGTTTGGTAGTGATCAGGTAATCAGGAGGTGTGTCCCCGACAATGAGATTGAATCTATTTTGAATTTTTCTCATGCATCTCAAGTCGGCGGACACTTTGGTCCTCAAAGGACGGCAAGAAAGGTCCTTGATTCAGGTTTTTATTGGCCAACTGTTTTTAAGGATGCTTATGAGACTTACCGCACTTGTAAAGAGTGCCAGATAGCAGGTACAAACATCACTCGTAAGACTGAAATGCCTCAGCAGCCTATGCTTTTCTGTGAGGTATTTGACGTATGGGGAATCGACTTCATGGGTCCCTTTCCTGTATCATTTGGTTTTCTTTACATTTTGCTTGCTGTTGATTATGTTTCAAAGTGGATGGAAGCTATCCCCACTAGGACTAATGATTCTAGAGTTGTTGCAGATTTTGTCAGGTCTAATATTTTTTGCAGGTTTGGAATACCGCGAGCTATCATCAATGACCAAGGCACTTATTTCTGTAACCGCACCATGGAAGCTTTACTCCGGAAGTATGGAGTTGTGCACAGAGTCTCTACTACTTATCACCCACAAACTAATGGGCAAGCTGAGATCTCAAACAGGGAGATCAAACAGGTTTTAGAGAAAATGGTGCAGCCAAACAGGAAGGACTGAAGCCGTCGTCTAGAAGACGCACTTTGGGCTCAAAGAACCGCTTTCAAGACACCCATTGGGATGTCTCCTTATCGACTTGTTTTTGGTAAGGCATGTCATCTTCCTATTGAGATAGAACACCGTGCTTATTGGGCGGTGAAAAGTTGTAATTTGGAGATGCAACAAGCAGGTATTGAAAGAAAACTCCAATTACAACAGTTGGAAGAGCTTAGATTAGAGGCTTATAAAAGCTCTAGGATTTATAAAGAGAAAACTAAGCACTTCCATGATAAGATGATTTCTAGGAAGGATTTTTCTGTGGGCCAACAAGTTTTATTGTTTAACTCCCGCCTTAAGCTTATGGCTGGGAAACTTCGATCCAAATGGATTGGCCCCTTTGTTGTTACTAATATTTTCCCTCATGGCGCAGTAGAAATAAAAAGTGCAGGTACTGACAAAGTCTTCAAGGTTAACGGGCAGTGTCTGAAGTTATTCCATGCAAGTTCGGTGCCTGAAGATGTCAGCATAGAGGAGCTTTCTTTGGAAGCGCCTGACTACACTGCAACTTGATCAGGGAGTCCTTCTTTCCTTCTCTCTACTTTATTAGTAATGTCCTTTCATTGAGGGCAATGCTTAGTTTAAGTGTGGGGGAGGGAATCGTGTGTTTTCTTTGTTTTTGTTAGTGTTTTGTTTGTTTTTAGTCATTAAAAAAATATAAAAAAATGCATCTTCTTGAAAGTTTTAGGCTATAGATTACTTTGAGTCGAGTTTGCGGAGACTTGAGAAAAATTCACAAGATCGGTATTGTTTTAACACCGTAAGTCTCCTGCATATGGAAATTGAGTTGAATTTTTATTATGTTTTAGCCGTACATTCGCATCCTCTGACAGCTATGGAGTAGTTTATTTCAGCAGTCGGCACCATCTCACACACACTCTACACAGGGAAGCCGATGAATATAAGTGAGTGTTCCGAAAAAAAGAGAGAAAAAAATAAAGGAATGCACCTTCTAAGTTTGGTGATCCTCACCCGGTCACTTAACTTAACGGTTGTAGACCCTTCAAAAAAAAGTTTTTGACTCGTTGTTAGTTGGTTCAGCGGTTTCTGGTGTTGAACTTGGTAGGGCGAATTATGGTCCGATCCCCCGCAACTACAAGTGAGTAAGCAAAGGGTTATGCCACTTAAGTACCAGAACCCCGTGCAGAAAAGGATCAGAGTCACTAACCGGTCTTCTTGCTATGAGTGTGTGGAGATAACGGGCTTAATGTGATTGCGCCTGAATGAAAACGAGCAAAAGAAGGATGAGTAAGTTAGGCTTTAGTATAATCATATGATTCGAGTTGATTTGTGTATTCAGGAGGTTTATGTCTGCATAACTGTGGATTAGTGTTCTTACAATATCCTTAGTGTGCAAGATTAGTACCTATCAATGCAAAGTTAACCGAAGATGACTTGTAGCCTAGGATGAGTAACTGATGATGTATTTGTGCTTTCTTTGTTTTGTTTTTCGTTTTGCTCGGAGTGCAAAAGTTCAAGTGTGGGAGAAATTGATCAGTGCATTTTGATGCACGTTCTTCCATGTTTGTACTTAAGCATTTCTTCGGTTTGCTTTGCTTATTTTTATGTTTTAATGTGTTTTTACAATTTATTTTATTTTTGCACTTATTTGTTTTTCGCATTATATTTTCAGCATTAGCAGCTTTCACGAGAAAAATCATATCTTGAGCTACGAGTATCAGATTGAGGCTTGTGAGTATGCGTTGGAAAGCTAAGGAAAATATATACAAAGTTTGTTCAAAAGTCAAGAGCTGAATCGGACTGTAGCAGGGCCAGAAAGTCTGTTGAAGTTGCAGAATTTTATTTGTATTTTTGTTGGGTCATTTGTAGTGGGCTGGGTCGACCCAGTTGAGTTGTAAAACGGGTCTTTGTTTTCCCCTAGGTCTAGCAGCCGTACACCATTGGGAATTGGACGGGAAAATCACTGTTCATGTACGAATTTGAGAGCTTGCAAAGAATGACTATGGAGAACTAATTTCCCAAGAATCAATTCACTGTAATCGGATGCCACTTTGAGGTTCTTTTATAATTTTCCATTAATCTGTTCCTTTGAATTATATCTATAATAACAATTACTTGCTTAATTTAATTGTTTTTATATGATAGAATTCTTTAATTTGATTGTTGTCTGCTTTTGAATCAATTTCGTGATTAGTGTAGCTTTTGCATTATCGCGTTCGATCATATTGCGTTTGCTTAATTCGCAATAGTTTTAATCCGTTTGCTTTACTCGGAATTCAGAGGCAGACTTCGTATAATTGTTATTGCGCTTGTCAGTAGCTTTTGTAATCGAATAGGATCAGACTCGTTTAGGGAATTGGAATTTTATGGGGATCAATGAGAAGTCGGAAGATGATATAGTGGGTTGATTCGTTTCAGCTTATTCAAATAATCACTTTTCATAATCACTTATTTTCTGCATTTTTGTAATTGAACACCAAATCAACCCCCCCATTCGATTACGTTTAATTATTACAAACAAGAATCCTTGAGACGATATCCGAGTTTAATTGTCGCTGTATTACGTTTTTACAAAATTACTCGTTTTGATCCGCGCGCGACAGCGGATCAATTTTTCTACCTCAACATCAAGTTTTGAAGCATTTAACATGGATTTCTTAAGAGCTTCCATTTGTTTTTCAATTTTTAAAACTTTGGTTCAAGGTATGAAAAAATCATTTTATTTGAAGCCAATATTTTAAAAGCATCTATGGCTTCACCGTATAGATTTTCAAATGCGGTTTGTAATTCAAAATAAAGCATATCATCAATAAGTTCATATTTAGAATGACTAGCATTTTTCTTTTATGATAATGGGCCATGAGACAAAAAATTTCTGCTTCATCACTTTCAATAGAGCTACCTTCACTTGAGGATTCGATATCACTTTCCCAAGCTATGTATGATCTTCTAGGCTTGCTAGAATTATTGTATTGACCCTTACTTTTATCCTTCTTAAGTAATGGATAATCCGGATTTTAATGTCCGACTTTTCCACAATTAAAACATGAACCTTTGGACTTTCCTTTCTTATTTTCATCTTGGTTTGAGGAGTTAACTTGTCTTCTAAAATTGATGAGATTGTTGTCAGAATGCTTTACTCTATTTCTCTTAATGTGTTTATGGTACCGTTTAACAAACAACCTCATTTCTTCATCATTCGACTTCTCATTATCACTAGTTCCACTTTCATCATGCTCTTTTGTTGGGGACTTAGAACTAGAAACCATAAGATCAACTGACTTCTTTTCCACCTCCTTGTCCTTGTTATTTTCTTTCTTAATCTTCCTCTTATTCTTTTCTAAACAAATGACCTTTGGCTCATGTTCTTCAAGTTTCCCAGACAAAGTAGTAATGTTTAATGACAATAGCTTGTTAGCCTCCTTGATGGCGGTGACCGTAGGTTGCTATTCCATATTAAGAATTCTATTTTGAAAATATTTACCATAGCAAGTGTTAGATGCCCAAAAGTGCTTATTTGAGCTATCATATGTGGGCATCTTTCACTCTTTTGCCTTGCTAAAATTGTCAAAATCACATTTATTTTACATGGAATGCGTACATTGATAAACAAGCTTGGTGCCTTTGATGTGTTTGTTATTGTGCAGGAAAGGCATGAATTAATTGATAATAAAGACACAAGAGAATTGGCAAAGGAACCAAAGCAAAGGAGCATTTCATCTGCCTGCTCGCTAGGCGAGGCTGTGGCGAAGAATGGGTTCGCTAGGCGAGCTCCTGGCGAACAGCTCCAGTAAATTAGCAAATTAATTCGCTAGGCGAGCTCATGGCGAAGTCTGCAGCGAATTCATTCTGTTTTGGTGAAAAAGTGCAGCCAGCACTCACTCGCTAGGCGAGGCTCTAGCGAGTCCCCAGCGAGCATTCCAGTAGCAAAACCTCTCAACCTCGCTGGGGGCGAGCTTGAAGCGTTTCCTTCGCTAGGCGAACATGACAGTTTAGCAGGCCCTGTTTGCTCTGGGCGCAGGGGCTTTTTGTGCCCATTTTAGGACCTCGCTAGGCGAGCTATTATGCTCGCCTAGCGAACATGACAGTTCTGCACTTATCTATAAGTAGCAGGTGCCACTTTTGGGCACCATACCTCATTTTTACCAACTTTTCCATTTTTTGTACTTTCTCCTAGATATTTTACAGCATTGCTTTGTGGGAGATTTTATGCCCTAATTTCATTTCTTTTCATCTAGCTACCATCTTCCACAAAAAGAAGGTGGATTCCCATCCAACTTCGATTATTCGACTTGGATGTTGATCAACCCTCTTTTCTTACTTGCCGACCAAGCTACCATGAAAATGAGTAGTTAAGTCTTCCATTTGTCAAGGTTAGATGTAGGTGATTGCTAGCTTTGTGTGTAAATGTAAGGATCCTCATATGTAAACTCTTTAACGGTAAATATATGATGAAAACTTTGTTTCTATTTAAAAACTCTTTGTGTTGGTATTTGATCGAGAGATGTTTACCGATTCTTGACCTGGGTTTTCATCCAAACTTGTTTGTTAGCTAGAGATAGTAACGAATGATTTTGTTCACCATAAGGTTGAACCAAAACGTTGTCTTTTTGATAGATTCTGTTCGAGAGAAACAATGGATCAAAATGGCAAAACTCACAATGGGTGTTCGAGAGAAACGCATTGAGAGGACTTTGTGAAATTATTTATCATCTAAAGGAGTTTATAAGATGATTGACCGAGCAAATACATGCAAAGCAAATGTAATCATTGAAACCTAACTTTGACAATATTTCTCATATTAATCAAAACGTAACTTTTACCGCAATTAATTACTTTGTATGCAAGATAACTTGATTAAAACCAAAACCCTAGTGTTACATTAAGTTAAGATTAATTCAACCATTGAACGGCAGTGATATCTTACAATCTCTGTGGATACGATAACAAAAACCCGACACTTAAAAACTGTCTCAACAAAATGGCGCCGTTGCCGGGGATTGTAAATTGATATTGCGAGCATCGCATTGGTTGTTTAAGTTTTAGCTTGTGAATTTTTGACTTGTGCTTGTAATTTGTTTGGTTTAGTGTGCAGCTTACGTTTTATGCGAGGGAAAATCCCTGTGGACGAACTTCTTTTTGATCCTGAGATCGAGAGAACCGCAAGGAGGCTCAATAGCAAAACAAGACGTAGGAGGCAACAGGCTAGGCAACGCCAAGAGCAAGGAGAAAGTTCTTCAACCACAAATCCACACCCATTTGTACCAAACATGGAGCCACAACCACCACCACCGATTTCTACTCCATGTATCAACAGTCCAAGGAACACCGCTCAGTTTGCCAACCAAACTGGAAGGCAAGCTGAGATGAAGACGGGAACTCTGAATTTATTGTATAGGAGTCCATTCACCGGAATGGACCATGAAGACCCATTTGCTTTTCTCACAAAATTCTATGAGATAGCATTGGCTGCCGGAGTGGATCAGGCTCAGGAGCTTCCGTTGTTCAGACGTTTATTTCCTCACGCTTTGCTCGGTAAAGCAAAGGATTGGTATCTCGATCAAACACCTGCCGTAATGACAGATTGGAATGTGTTAGAGGAGAAATTCATTGAAAGATTTTTCTCTCATAACCGATTCATGGAATCAAAGACGGCCATCTCGGTGTTTTCTCAAGGAACCAGTGAATCGTTGAATGAAGCGTGGGAGAGATTCAAGTCCATGCTAAGGAAATGCAAAGGGCATGGATTTGATGAATTAACTCAAATCCATATTTTCAGAAATGGACTTCAACCAAACTGTAAGACGTTGTTGGATGCCACCTCGGGTGGCTCGTTGATGTCAAAGAGTGCCGAAGAAGCCACAAACATTATCAACCGTATGGCTTTGAATGATCTTCAAAGTCAAAGTCGTGGAAATTCTTTGAAGAAGGCGGGAGTGCTTGAGTTAGGGACGAATGATGCCATACTTGCCCAAAACAAGCTCATCTCACAACAAGTGGAACTTTTAACGCAACAAATCAAAGAGTTAAGAGAACCGTCAAAAGCTAAACAAATAGCTTGTTGTGAACTTTGTAAAGGTGAACATGACACTGGATTTTGTCCACCTCCCGGTTTTGACGAAGTAAATTACATGGCCAATCAACGGGACTATCAACCAAGACAACAACAACCTTATCAACCGCACCCTCAACAACAACAACAACAACAATTCCAAGGGAACCAAGGGTTCCAACCTAGAAGCAACTATTATCATAACCAAGGTTATGGAGGTGGTTCTTCTAGCCGTCAAAATCCTCCCCAAAATCCGTATCAATCTCAACAACCGCCGGTAGTCAATTCTAAATTGGAAGAGACATTGACGCAATTCATGCAAATGTCAATGGCCAATCAAAAGAGTAATGACGCGGCCATAAAAAATCTTGAAACTCAAGTTGGGCAACTTGCCAAGCAACTCGCTGAACAACAAACCGGTCCTTCTTTTTCGGCTAATACGCAAACAAATCCTAAGGAGCATTGTAAGGCGATTATGACGAGAAGTGGAAGGGAGTTGGGTAGTGAAAATGAAAAAAGAGTGGAGAGTGAAAAAAGAGAGAAAGAGAAGGAGATTGAGGAGGAAATAGTGGAAGAAAATGTTGACGGTGAAGTAGGAGTATGGAGTGATGAGGAAGTAGTTGAAAATAATAAAAATAATGGTGAAGTTGAACAAGAAAAAGGTGTGGAGATTGAGGAAAATAAAAATGATGAGGTGATAAGAGAGGTAGCGAAGAAGCCTAGATGGAAAAGTGCTAGAATTGCAAAGGGAAAGGAGGTAGTGAGCGCTACTCCGGTCCAAAATCTTCCTTACCCTCATGCCCCTTCCAAAAGGGAAAATGAACGGCATTACGCCCGGTTCATGGATATTTTTAAGCAATTACAAATAAACATTCCGTTTGCTGAAGCTTTGGAACAAATGCCAAAGTATGCCAAGTTCATGAAGGACATACTAACCAAAAAGCGGAGGTATACGGAACCGGAGACCATCGTCCTTGATGCGAGCTGTAGTGCCATCATTCAAAGGACGCTTCCTAAGAAAGAGGTTGATCCGGGAAGAGTTACATTGCCGGTTAAAATTGGTGATGTGTATGTCGGAAAGGGACTTATTGACTTGGGGTCGAGCATAAATCTTATACCTTTGTCAATAATCAAGAGGCTTGGCAACATCGAGATTAAGTCCATCCGAATGACATTACAATTGGCGGATAAGTCGACGACCCATCCTCATGGCGTAGCCCAAGATGTGTTGGTGAAGGTCGACAAATTCTTTTTCCCGGTGGATTTTATTGTAATTGATATGGAGGAAGATGATGATGCTCCGCTCATATTGGGCCGACCATTCATGAAGACCGCAAGAATGATGATTGATGTTGATGACGGTTTAATGAAGGTGCGTGTTCAAAATGAGGAGGTCACCTTTGATCTATTCGAGGCGATGAAGCATTCCAAGGATAGAAATGATAGCTTTCGCATCGATGTGATCGAAGACGCTATTATGGAAGTTTCAAAGCATATCCATGAGATATCTCCTATGGAGTTAGCTCTCGACGACTCATTGGAGGTTTTCACTGTTGAGGAGGAGCTAGCTCTTGAGGAATGCTTAAAGGAACTTGATAGCTTGGAAGACCTACAACCGTGGGAAGTAGAGGAAGAAAATTTGAAGAAGGAGGTAATTGACGAGAAAGCGCCAATTGAATTAAAAGAGTTACCTTCGACTTTGAAATATGTGTTTCTAGATGAGACCGAGGCAAAGCCGGTCATCATAAGCAACCTTTTGACAAAAGAAGAAGAAGCCCGTCTAATCATTGTGCTAAAAACCAATCAAGAAGCTATGGGTTGGACTCTTTCCGATCTTAAAGGAATTAGTCCATCCTATTGTATGCACAAGATTTTGATGGAGGAGGATTTCAAGCCGGTGGCTCAACCACAACGCCGCTTAAATCCTACAATGAAAGAGGTTGTAAGAAAGGAAGTGGTGAAGCTTTTGGATGCGGGAATGATTTACCCGATCTCGGATAGTCCGTGGGTTAGTCCCGTGCACGTGGTTCCGAAGAAGGGTGGAATGACCGTAATCCGTAATGACAAAGACGAATTGATCCCGACTAAAGTAGCAACGGGGTGGAGAATGTGTATAGATTATAGACGGTTGAATACCGCGACTCGTAAGGACCATTTTCCACTCCCATTTATGGATCAAATGCTTGAAAGACTATCGGGCCAACAATACTACTGTTTTTTAGACGGCTACTCCGGGTACAACCAAATTGCGGTTGACCCGGTTGATCATGAAAAGACGGCTTTCACGTGTCCGTTTGGAGTGTTCGCATACAGAAAAATGCCTTTTGGGCTTTGCAATGCGCCGGCGACATTCCAACGATGTGTCCAAGCTATTTTTGCCGATCTAATAGAGAAAACAATGGAAGTCTTCATGGATGACTTCTCGGTGTTTGGTGGGACGTTTAGTCTATGCTTGGCAAATTTGAAGACGGTGTTGGAAAGGTGTGTGAAGACTAATTTGGTGCTAAATTGGGAAAAGTGTCACTTTATGGTGACCGAGGGGATTGTGCTAGGCCACAAAGTCTCTAAAAGGGGGCTTGAAGTGGATAGAGCTAAGGTTGATGTAATTGAAAAATTACCCCCTCCGGTCAATGTGAAGGGCATCCGTAGTTTTTTTGGGGCACGCGGGGTTCTACCGGCGCTTCATCAAGGACTTCTCAAAGGTGGCTAAACCTTTGAGCAATTTACTCGCCAAAGATCAGGTATTTCTCTTCACCGACGATTGTTTGCAAGCTTTCGAGGTTTTAAAAGAAAAATTGGTTACCGCTCCAATAATAGTCACTCCCGATTGGAATGAAAATTTTGAACTAATGTGTGACGCGAGTGACTATGCCGTTGGAGCGGTACTTGGCCAAAGAAAGGACAAAACTTTTCATGCTATACATTATGCGAGTAAGGTTCTTAACGAGGCTCAAATAAATTATGCCACAACGGAAAAAGAACTACTCGCAATAGTGTATGCGCTAGAAAAGTTTAGGTCCTATCTTATAGGGTCTAAAGTCGTGGTGTACACCGACCACGCGGCGATTAAATATCTGCTGACCAAGCCGGATTCGAAGCAAAGGCTCATCCGTTGGATCCTCTTGTTACAAGAATTCGATGTCGAAATTAAAGACAAGAAGGGGTCGGAAAACTTGGTAGCGGATCATTTATCCCGCTTGGTGAATGTCGAGGTTACCGCATCTGAAAAGGAAATCCGGGAAGAATTTCCTGATGAAAAATTGTTTAAGGTTCAAGTTAGGTCGTGGTTTGCAGACTTTGCAAACCACAAGGCTAGTGGTTGTGTGCCGGCCGACCTAACTTCGAACCAAAAGAGGAAGTTCCTTTCGGATGCGAAGTATTATGTTTGGGATGACCCATACTTGTTTAAGTTGGGTAGCGATAACCTGTTAAGGAGATGCGTAACTGGTGATGAAGCCCAAAGCATCCTTTGGCATTGTCACAACTCGCCTTATGGCGGACATTATAATGGGGTTAGAACGGCCACAAAAATTCTTCAATCGGGATTTTATTGGCCAACTATTTTCAAAGACGCACATACCCATGCGCAAAGTTGTGACAGTTGCCAAAGAAGTGGTGGGATAGGTAAGAGAGATGAGATGCCTCTCCAAAATATCCAAGAAGTGGAAGTGTTCGATTGTTGGGGCATAGATTTTGTTGGACCTTTCCCACCCTCTTACGGGAATGAGTACATGCTTGTAGCTGTTGATTATGTCTCTAAGTGGGTTGAGGCGATTGCCTCACCTCGGGCGGATGCCAAAACGGTGATAAAATTTTTAAAGAAAAACATCTTTTCCCGTTTTGGAACACCCCGAGTGTTGATAAGTGACGGAGGGTCACACTTTTGCAATGCACCTTTGGAAACAATTCTAAAACATTATGGTGTGTCGCATAGGGTGACAACTCCGTATCACCCTCAGGCTAACGGGCAAGCGGAGGTCTCTAATCGAGAGATTAAGAGAATCCTAGAAAAAACCGTGTCTAATTCTAAAAAAGAGTGGTCCCAAAAATTGGACGAAGCATTATGGGCCTACCGTACGGCCTTTAAAGCTCCAATTGGCCTAACTCCGTTTCAATTGGTATTTGGTAAAACTTGCCATTTGCCGGTTGAATTGGAGCACAAGGCCTTGTGGGCCCTAAAATTTCTAAATTTTGAACATGAGTTGGCCGATAACAAAAGGAAAGTACAACTACTTGAGTTGGAGGAGATGCGCAATGCCGCATACCACTCAAGTTGGTTGTACAAGGAAAAAGCAAAGAAGTATCATGACAAGAAGATCCGTACCAAAGAATTTGTGCCCGGACAATTGGTCTTATTGTTCAACTCCCGGTTGAAGTTGTTTCCCGGGAAGTTGAAATCGAAATGGTCCGGGCCATTTCGGGTGAAAGAAGTAAAAGAGTACGGGGCCATTATCATTGAAGACATGGACGAGAAAGACAGTTGGACCGTGAACGGCCAACGATTGAAAGTGTATCTCGGCGGTCATGTGGATCGCGAGAGTTGTGCTCAGCCGCTCGATGCTCCCCTGTGAGCATCGCACCGTCGAGCTTAGCCGACGTTAAACAAGCGCTAGTTGGGAGGCACCCCAACATTGTAAGTATTTATTGTTTTATGTATCATGTTGAATTCTGTTACAGTGTGCGAAACAAGGCTGGATGACTTGCAAGTGCTGCATTTGCAAATGCATTTGCTGTCATGCTCGCTTGCAGCTCGCTAGGCGAGGCAGAAGCGAGCATGCTCGCAAGCTGCTCGCTAGGCGAGGCAGCAGCGAGCGCTGCAGTACTGTTTTCTATTTAAACACTTCAGCAGAGCCATTTTGCCCTACCTTCAAAAATTTGTCTGAACGGCTCTGCTGAGGATTTCGTGCGTGATTTCTCAAACTCCCTCTGTTGCATCTTTATCACCGACACGTGCTTCTTTCGCCAATTGCAAACTCTCCCCACTTCTCTTTTCCAAATCCGTTTACCAAAGGTTTGCCCCACTTCTTTTTCTTTTTGTTTACTCTTAAATTCCAAATATGCATAGCAAATAGGATAAATTTGGTATGGGAAACATGGAGGTTGCATGAGATATTGTGGAGTTTGCAATGTTAGGTCGTTTAGGTTTTCAAATTGGGGATTTCATCTATTTTAGGTTTTGCATGCAATTAGCCAATCCCCAATAGCATAGAACGACTCATTGTCATTAGAAATCATTAGGTTCTGTGTAGGAACCATAGAGTACGGGTATTGGGAGAAACATCCTTGAAAATGCAGAAAATCCCAAAACCCGTAAGGTTCGCTAGCAGCTCGCTAGGCGACCTGGGGCGACCGTTCGCTGCAACTTCGCTAGGCGAAGCAGCAACGAACATGACAGTATTTTGAATTTTGTTTTAATGGCTAATCTGTTTGTTGGTGTGTATTGTTTCTTTGTATATTTTGCAGAATGGAGTCTAGATTTGGAGCTGGTAAAAAGAGAAAAGGAGATGCAACTACTTCCAGGACCGTGCCGATTCAATTCGACCACGACAAGTTTGTAGGCCCGAAACAAGCGGCACGTTACATCGCTTTGGAGAAGCGAAAAATCCTTCCTGAGAGGCGTTTTCTGATCAACCCGCAGGGCACTTACCGAACTTTCGCCGGGTTGATAGACGCCAAGAAGTGGGATAGGTTGATAAGTCCCTTGGAGCATTATGACATTGGTACAGTGCGGGAGTTTTATGCTAACGCACTGCCCGACGACGACGAGCCCTTCACTTGGGTTTCTAGAGTTGCCGGGCGTACTATTCCTTTTGACCGGGATGCGATCAACAGAATCCTAGGGGAACCGCTCCAGCTGGGAGCTGATCAGAGAGACCAGTACCACACCGACCTCAGACGTCATCGAGACGTCGCTGCCATTACCACCGACCTGCTTTTGGCTGGGAGATCGGTTGAGCCGAACCCATCTGGGGTTCCTGTGAGATATCACCGGGAGGACATGACTCCCATGGCTCAGCTGATTCTACTTCTGGTTTTAACCAACATCCAACCCAAATCACACACCTCTACTGTGCCGATCCCAGTGGCACATTTAGTCCATTCCATCCTGACTAATGTTGAGATTGATGTGGCGAGGATAATCGCCAATGAGCTGAAGACTGTGGTTGAGAGTGGGCTGAAATCGGGGGCTCGTGTGAATTGCCCACTGGCCTTCCCGTGTTTGATTATGAGCTTATGTATTCAGGCTAGGGTGAGACTTCCGTCTCGTGGACAGGTTAGGATCCCGGCACCAATTGATGATCGGTATGTAGCTAAGTATTGTAGAGCTAAGACTACCGCTGGCAGTGCGGCCTCGGGAAGTACTCGGGCTGCTGATGGTCCTAGTGCTTCTTCTCCCGGACTTGATCCGTACCTGAGGGCTGTTTGTGACTACAGTTTTGAGTGGATGGCAGCATCCCAACGAGCTATGATTGACATGCACAACAGTATGCAGAGGTTGGAGCTGCAAGGTAATGACCCCTCCGGTGCTCGAGCATTGTTAGCGCGTGAGCAGTTTATGCTCAACGCTAATTGGCCTGTGGACAGGCCAGTCTATGGTGAGGGGGAGGGAGCTGAAGCTGATGATGAGGATATTGATGATGAGGCTACCGGTTCTGAAGCCGGTAGTGAAGAGGAGTCTTGAGCCCTTTGTGGGTTAAGTTTTTGAGTATTTGTATTTCAGTTTTTATTATGTCATTTTTATTTGTACTTTCGAATTTTGTATTTTGACCATGGGTTGTACTATTGGGGTGTTTTGTCCCCCACGAACAAAATTTTATTTTTCAGTTAATGTTATTTATGTTTGTTGTTAATTTTGTGTGTTTAATAAATTTTTGGTTGAATGAGTGGCAAACCCTTCTAGATTGGTTGCTCCTCAAGAAGTACCCAATGAAGGTGCATCCGAGCTTGGATGGCAATGATAAGAATAACAAGTGAATGAAGCTAAGGTACATGGTTACCGTCGGCTAGAATTTTAGAATGCATTAGGAACTTTACTCTTTTTGGTAAATTGAATATTGTCTTTGTGCAACATAATTGAATGAATGTTTCATCTAGAACCTAAAACCACAAAGTGTGAGGAAACCTCCATTGTTCACTTAAATGCTGGATTCTAATAAGTTTTGTTGATTCATATGATTCATTATTTGTCTGTTATTATTGTGAAATTGTGGAAGCAATTAGAAATGATCAAGGCACTTGTTTTCTTTCGAGCACAACTACATCCAAAAACAACTTACCTGTGAGCAGAGAGAGTATTTGTTAACCCCTTTGAGCCTAAACAGTTGAATCTCGGCTTGAAATAAAGCGAGATCTCAAAAATCTTTTTTTTACAACCCGGAAAATATTGATTATTGTTCTTTTGCCGTAAAAAGGTAAGAGCATTCACTTAGGGTGTGGAAGAAATAAGTTGGGGAGAACGAAAAAGAATTGGTAAGCACCACAACTCTTGAAAAAGAAAAGAAAAACCGAGCAAGCATAGAAAAATATATGTATAGAAAATATAGAAAAGAAACATCTGTTTTGTACATTTGATGTGAAAGAAAAGAACAAAAATATAAAGAATGAAAATGAATGCTTGCTTGGAAGAAAAATAGTGAAAAATAAGAGTTGAGTTGGGGAATATGTGTTGTGAAGGTTACAAATAAGAAACAGATGAAACAAGTCGAGTAGTGTGAATAATACTGTGAATGTCTCTTTTGCATCGGCACTTTCGTTTCAATGGCCTTAGAAATGACCCTTGTTTGTTAACCTGACCAAGCTTCAACCGAAAAGCCCTTAGTGATCTTTATGCTTCCACAGTACCATTTTTAATTGATTAGACATTGTATGAATCTGTTTGATTTCTTCATTATTTGTTAGAGAGCGAGATTAGCCCCGCGGTTGCAAACGCGCAAAATCTTCATTCCTGATTCGAAGAGGAGAGATAGGATGATTCATTCAGAAGAGTATTGTTGTAGATAGATAAATATTTTGCATTGCTATTTAAGTTTAAGTTCCTAGGTATTATTTTATTCAAACCGTTGGGAACTTGTATATGCGAATTTCGCTTGTGTTTGAGCCGTTTATCCAACTTCGGAGAAACCGTTTCTTTATGCAAATCCTCTTGTCTTTCAAGAGGCATACTTTGCTTGAGGACAAGCAAGAATCTAGTTGGGGAGAGTTGTTAGATGCCCAAAAGTGCTTATTTGAGCTATCATATGTGGGCATCTTTCACTCTTTTGCCTTGCTAAAATTGTCAAAATCACATTTATTTTACATGGAATGCGTACATTGATAAACAAGCTTGGTGCCTTTGATGTGTTTGTTATTGTGCAGGAAAGGCATGAATTAATTGATAATAAAGACACAAGAGAATTGGCAAAGGAACCAAAGCAAAGGAGCATTTCATCTGCCTGCTCGCTAGGCGAGGCTGTGGCGAAGAATGGGTTCGCTAGGCGAGCTCCTGGCGAACAGCTCCAGTAAATTAGCAAATTAATTCGCTAGGCGAGCTCATGGCGAAGTCTGCAGCGAATTCATTCTGTTTTGGTGAAAAAGTGCAGCCAGCACTCACTCGCTAGGCGAGGCTCTAGCGAGTCCCCAGCGAGCATTCCAGTAGCAAAACCTCTCAACCTCGCTGGGGGCGAGCTTGAAGCGTTTCCTTCGCTAGGCGAAGGTATGTTCGCTAGGCGAACATGACAGTTTAGCAGGCCCTGTTTGCTCTGGGCGCAGGGGCTTTTTGTGCCCATTTTAGGACCTCGCTAGGCGAGCTATTATGCTCGCCTAGCGAACATGACAGTTCTGCACTTATCTATAAGTAGCAGGTGCCACTTTTGGGCACCATACCTCATTTTTACCAACTTTTCCATTTTTTGTACTTTCTCCTAGATATTTTACAGCATTGCTTTGTGGGAGATTTTATGCCCTAATTTCATTTCTTTTCATCTAGCTACCATCTTCCACAAAAAGAAGGTGGATTCCCATCCAACTTCGATTATTCGACTTGGATGTTGATCAACCCTCTTTTCTTACTTGCCGACCAAGCTACCATGAAAATGAGTAGCTAAGTCTTCCATTTGTCAAGGTTAGATGTAGGTGATTGCTAGCTTTGTGTGTAAATGTAAGGATCCTCATATGTAAACTCTTTAACGGTAAATATATGATGAAAACTTTGTTTCTATTTAAAAACTCTTTGTGTTGGTATTTGATCGAGAGATGTTTACCAATTCTTGACCTGGGTTTTCATCCAAACTTGTTTGTTAGCTAGAGATAGTAACGAATGATTTTGTTCACCATAAGGTTGAACCAAAACGTTGTCTTTTTGATAGATTGTGTTCGAGAGAAACAATGGATCAAAATGGCAAAACTCACAATGGGTGTTCGAGAGAAACGCATTGAGAGGACTTTGTGAAATTATTTATCATCTAAAGGAGTTTATAAGATGATTGACCGAGCAAATACATGCAAAGCAAATGTAATCATTGAAACCTAACTTTGACAATATTTCTCATATTAATCAAAACGTAACTTTTACCGCAATTAATTACTTTGTATGCAAGATAACTTGATTAAAACCAAAACCCTAGTGTTACATTAAGTTAAGATTAATTCAACCATTGAACGGCAGTGATATCTTACAATCTCTGTGGATACGATAACAAAAACCCGACACTTAAAAACTGTCTCAACAGCAAGTAATAACAATTATGGGTCGACACCCATCTATCCCGAATCATTTTCAAAAGAATCGGATATGCATTTAAACTGTAACAAAATGTATACTTATGATGAGGAAGTGAATCAATATGTTTTACAAAATACGTTTGAACTAAATCACACAATGATAATCAATTTCTAATAAAATAGAAAACAAAAATTGATAAAGGCAATTTTTCAAAAATTTAGCATGCAAACAATTTATCAAACACTTGGTGTTCAATAATCACCAAGCTTATTTCCCTTTGTGTTGATAGCATAAAAATCCAATTGCAATTGTTTAGATTACATTTTTCTTACAAAAATAGTTTTAGAAACTTCATTGCAGCCCACAAATTTTTACTAAACAAATTTCACACTAAATGTATTATCAAAATGGAGAGAGAGAGAGAGAGAGAGAGAGAGAGAGAGAGAGAGAGAGAGAGAGAGAGAGAAAGTATGGGTACGTCTGCCCGCAATTCCAAATAGAATTGAGATCTGTGTAATTAACCTTTGCAAGTGTAGTTTATAAGAGAAAAGTATCAATATCAACCCCCAAACCCTATGTTTCATGTTGATCCTAAACTCTTATTTCCCCTTGATATTAAGCAAGATCAAGTTACCCAATACTTCTAAGTCGATCCTCTGGTTACCGCTACTTCTTTGATATAACCCCATTCTTCAAAGCTTTCACTTGGCTGAATCCTCATTCTGAAATCTTGTATAAAACCCCTGAACCAATCCTTGATCTTGGAGGAAAACCCCTAACCGGTTTTATCAAAGAAACACCCAAATAATATTCAACCCAATTATGATTACAACAATCCTAAAGTGGACCTTATCAATCTATTCTATATGACAATCAACAAAAATTATTATGTGTAATTGTTGAATGTATGAAGAAAAATATTGAAGATGAAGAGAAAATTCTAAGTGCGTTCTTGATTTTGATTTTGAGAAATGATGCATGAATTCATATTATATGTATATGTGTGTGTGTAGAAAAAATAACAGACAAAACATATTTTTAGTCAAAAAGTTATAAGTTTTGAAAACATAGAACTGAATGTATTGACTCCAAATTCGAATGGATCAATACATAAGGCCTGGGAGTAGATACATTCATTCAATGTATTGATACATTAAGGGTAAGGAATTTTTCTTGAAAAACCTTTTCAGCAGGATTCGACTCCAAACACGCGAGAGTCTACTCATATCTGTTATGTATCGACCCATAACAACAATGTAGCGATACATGAAGGCAACACATTTGCTTAAGAAAAACTTTCAAATGGAGTCGACTTCAAACAAGAATGAGTTAACTCATTCGTATTTTGTATCAACCCATCCACCCTATGTATCAATACATTTAAGCCAAATCTATTTTCTTTTAAAACTCATTAAGTATGCATTGATACATAGCCAGAATGTATCGACCCATTGACATGTTTTTCATGAAAAATCATAAGTTTGAATTGTAATGACCAATCTAATCTTATTTTAAATGTCCTAATATGATAATGCACATCTAGACATAAAAAACCAGATCTAATGTATACAAATATTAAGTGTCTTAGTTTTGACATCATTCAAAGCATATCTAAGAGGATAGTGCACTCACAGCTAGTTAGGTACCTAAGTTTCCTATTTTATTGTCTGTAGGAAAGTCTTGTCTCTATGAAAATATTATGATTCCTAGATAGAGGGTGTTCAAGATACCTCACGGGATAAACCTCTATGTTCATCAAGTTCGATGAGAAAGAAAGTGGTCATATCATGTATGGGGACAACATTAGAGATAAAATTTTAGGAGAATATGTGCTTTTAGTTAAAAGGCTTAAAACACAATCTACATAGTGTTAGTCAATTATGCAACAAAGGGTACTCTGTGGTTTTCAATACTCTAAGTTTCTTAATTGAGCATAAGAGAAGTAAAGACCTTGTGTTTAAGGGTTCTATGACTGATAACATCTATATGCTTGATTTGGATGATTTGTCAATGCACGGGGCCAAATGCTTAGTCACGAAGAGTGAAAATTCTTTGTTATGGCATAGGCATTTAGCCCATGTGCATTTTGAATTAATCAATAAAATATCATCCAAGAGTCTAGTGATTGGTCTTCTAAAAATTAAATTTTCAAAAGAAAAACTTTATGATGCTTTCCAAATGGGAAAGTAAACTAGAGTGTCATTTAAACCAAAATAGGTTATTTCGACATCAAAATCTCTCGAGCTTCTCCTTCTAGACTTATTTGGCCCTTCGAGGACATGAAGTTTAAGATGTAATTATTATAGGTTTGTAATTATGGATGACTACTCTAGATTCACTTGGAATTTATTTTTATCTTATAAGGATGAAACTTTTAAGGATTTCATTAACTTTGATAAGCTTGTCCAAAATCATTTAGTTTGAAAATAATCACACTCCGTAGTGATCACGGTGGTGAATTTGTAAACCATAATTTTCAAAACTTTTGTAACAAAAACATGATTGATCATAACTTTTCATGTCCGAGAACTCCAAAACAAAATGGTATTATTGAGTGTAAAAACCTAGTTTTATAAGAATTGACTCGAACCATGATAATTGAAATGATCTTGCCTGAGTACTTTTGGACGAATGCAATTAATATTGCATGCCATATCCTAAACAGGGTGGTCATTCGACCAATCCTAGAGAAGACACCATATGAGTTACTTAAAGGTAGGAAACCAAAAACTTCATACTTTCACATTTTCAGGTGAAAATGTTTCATTTTAAATAAGGGAAACGACAATCTTGGTAAATTTGATGTTAAGTCTGATGAAGGGATATTTCTAGGGACCTCATCTTCGAGTAAAGAATATAGGGTTTATAATCGTAGAACATCATCATTTTAAGAATATATTCATGTTGCATTTGATGAATCTTCACCCCAAAAGACTAGGAAAGCTATTTGTTATGATATTTTAGGTGTGATAACGGAAAATTTGATCAACGATGAAAGTGCCAAAGAGAATCCTCCTCCACCAAAGGATGAGGACATTAATGAAGATAAAGATGAAAGCTCACAGGAGGAAGAAAAACAAGATACCTCAAATAAGCTACCTCAACATTGAATGATTTCAAAATATCTTCTGTTGGATTAAATACTAGGAGATATCAAAAGAGGTGTAAATACTAGATCTCAGGTTAATAATTTTTGTAATTACTCTGCTTTCATTTCTTAGATTGAACCTAAAACGATATTTGATGCTTTACTCGATGGGGGATGGTTACTTTCTATGCAAGAATAACTTATCCAATTTAAACGCAACGATGTTTGGGACCTTGTTCCATGTCCAATTGATAAAATTGTCATTGACACTAGATGGGTATTTAGGAACAAAATCGATGAAAATGACATTATTACTAGAAATAAAGAAAGTCTAGTTGCAAAATGGTATATTCAAGTTGAAGGAATAGACTACGAGGAAACTTATGCTTCTGTAGGTTGTCTAAAAGCTATTCGACTCCTTTTGGAATTCACTTTCTTCTTGGATTTTAACTTTATCAAATGGATGTTAAATATGTTTTTCTTAATTGCTACATAAATAAAGAGGTATATGTCTCTCAACCTCCTTATTTTGAGGATTACGATAATCCTTACTATGTTTTTAAACTCAAAATAGATCTATATGGTCTCAAAAGAGCTCAAAGAGATTGGTATGAGTGTCGCATTACGCGAAAAACCGGCGGGAAAACAAGAACAACAGAGCCGCCACCGTGCGTTATTTATCCCAAAAGAGGGAAAGGAAACGCTCAGAGTAAACCTGGAAAAGACGTGGTCTCGCGACCAAAGAGAATGGGATCGGGAGTCGGTTATGCGAAGGGAAGGTATTAGCACCCCTACGCATCCGTCGTACTCGACGGGATCACGCACAAAAGGAAGGATAAATGGTTGCTAAAACGCTGCTCACACACACACACTGGCTGAAAGAGACACAAGAAAACAGACAAGACTGAAACTGACTCGGCAGGATATCGCATCCTGGGCCTACTTAGTCTATCAGGCATAGACATCAGAGTCGAAGTAGTTCGGACTGGGGAAACGACACATGCTCGCTAGGATGTCGCATCCTATGCATACGTATCTTCTTGGACGAAGAAGAATCAGAGCATTCGTAGCTCGGCTAACACACACCAGACAAACTCACACAAACACGGGCAAACGTGGGACCCGAATGCCAATCGCTGGACTTATATCAGTGCCCGAACCAAAACACACGCAAAGAGGCAAACATGGAGCCCGAATGCCAATCACTGGGCTTACATCAGCATCCGAACCAAACAAACCCACACTAGAACCCGAATGCCACTCGATGGACTTACATCAGCTTCCAAGCACACAACAACTCACACAGAAGGAGACAAAACAAAAGACACAAAGGTTGCCCGGAGAGATCAGCTCAATCTCCTGCCTACGTACCTCATCTGGTATGAGGATCAGGGCGACGTAGTTCCCCTACGGAGGGAAAAAGGACTAGCCTAACCAGATAACAGAGGGAGACACAACTAGGGAGACTACGACTCGAGCCTAGATGTTATCATGCAAATCATCCATAAGTTAAGGTTTCTAGCTAACTTGCACAGGAAGCAAGCCTATCCTAAACATGACTTGCACAGGAAGCAAGCCACACCTAACTTGCACAGGAAGCAAGCTAAACTAAACCTAACTTGAACAGGAAGCAAGTCAAACAAACACACAAGCACAAGTAGCACACACTATATGTAAGCAATGGGCTCAAACAAGGTTAGGTTTTAGTCGAGGGGTCATATCAACCTCAACAAACAAACCACTGGAACTGGATAGTGTTAGCTCTTAACCTTGCCATTGAGGGGCTAAGGTGAAGCAGATGAAAGGCGAGTGAAGATAAGACTTCACAACTCTTATCCCTGGCCTGGGAGAGCTTAAGACAAGAATGTGTGGGTTCAGAAAGGGGGAACCCTTCTACACATTTGGTACTGACTCAATTGTACAATTGTACAAGATCTTGGGTTTGTATCTGCAATGCATCAACACAGTGGTGTGAGCAAAACAGATGACACACAGAATAGCAGGGGATAGATTGCATATCCCTTGGGTTCTGCCAATTGCCTCTTCACTTAGGAGGTCTTTGAATATATACAAGGACAAATGTAAACAGTCATAAACATTGCCTCTTAAGGAGGACTTCAGACAGTTGCCTGGCCGAGTAACAGGCCAGGTCTTCCAGACTACATGAAGATAAGAAGTTATACCTCAATGCAAATTGCTATTAAGCAAAGCAAAGCAAAGTTCTTAAAGAACTATAAGCAACTAAAGGTACCTGAAACCAGTCAGACAACATCAGTATACAATTCAAAGTTAAATCAAAATGAGATAGAGATCAACAGTCAACACAATCATTTAAATGTGCAATGCACAAGGCTCAAAGCATATGAGCCAAGCAACCTACAAAACAAACAAGTTAGTCATGATAATCAATCAAGCTCAATCAATTTGTATTGATCTCTTTGGGTATTTGTTGCTTAACCTGAAACAACAAACTTAAACATGAGCAACATGACCACTAGGACAAGCCTAGGGTCAAAAAGAGATAAGAAAGTCAAAACAGCAAGTGACAAGTGTCCAACATCAAGTTCAAACAATCAAGAAACAAACCCAATTGGTTTCGTGTTCATATCAATCATCATCATCATTTCATAAGCAAATTAGGTCAAAGCATGACATACAGAGGCTCAAAGAAGTCAACAGCATGATTCAACTCAAAACCAATTATAAACATTTCAATAAATCATCAAATAATTCATGATCAAACATCATCCATAACATGATAAGCATATCAAATTTCAGCTCATTTGGAGAAATGGAAGTTGGTCAATGAAAATCAGAAAGGCAAGGCAAGTTCAAACATGCTCAAAGAAGTCAACCAAACATGCACCAACTTCAATAAATCATAAATCAGTGACAACATATGAGAAATGAATGGGACTAAAACCATGATAAACCTTAAGATGTCTACTAATCACATGTCAAATTTCATGTCCATCCAATAATGTATGAGAATTTCACAAATTATATGGCATCATGTGTCACAAAAGTCAACATTTTGGTCAAACAGGGGAGAAATTATCAAACAAATAGGAAATGCACTCAAAAATTCCAGAAAAATTCACAAGCATTCTCAACATTCATGAGTATCAACATGCAAAAATTCAAGTCATTTGAGTTCATTAGGCAAGGTAATTAAAATCATGAAGTTGGACATCAATGGTGTGACACAAATTGTCACACCCCCGTTCAAAAAATCATAACTCACAAACCAGCAATGATAAATTCACAAACTCTACACCAAAATCACCATGAATGTGTCTAGTTTAAGCACAAAAAATTTGGGAGTCATTGGATAATGTATCATCATTTCACAATTGATTTGGCAACACATACATAGAATGGACACATATGACAAACCCTAGCACAATTAAAAATCCATTCATGCAAAAAATCTGGAAAAATCATGATAAAAAACTAGAGATCATGCAGAGCATTTTGCAAAAAATCCCATGAATTTTGGATAAAAAATGAAGGACTTATGATTTTTGTAATATGGTGTCACAAAATGAAATTGCAAAAATGAATTAATTAAATAAATTAACCGGCGATGGCAATTGTGTAATTATCTCGTCCCTTAAGTGAAATGCAGCGTTTCACTTAAGGGAATGCTGCAATATGATTGGTCATGGCCCAATAGAACAGTAACTCCATGCAGAAAACACAAAAACACGATCCAAACATGAAAAATCTGGGCAATGGCTTCTAGGGTTCGAGCTACAGTGTCGTGTTCTTCATGCTGAAGAACAAATTTCCCAGAATTGGGAAGTGAGCATGGCAATCGACTCGTCTAACAATGCACAAACCAAATCTAACCCTAATTTCTATTAACTTGAGCTAAACAGCATGAATTAAGCAAAAACATGTTGTAATGTCAAACTTAAATTCCATATAACTTTCTCAATATGCAACCATTTTACACGATTCAAACTTCATTGTAATCAGCATGAAAGGATCTTTCTAAAGCATGTCATGATTTTGGAAATGGTTAGGGTCGAAAACTTACCAAATCTGAAGCACAGTTGTGATTTGATGGTTGTTTGGTTGTAATTGGTTGAAACAGATGCACGTGAAGGTCCCTGATGATGAATGGAGAAGGAACTTTGGCTCAACAATCTTCGAAACAGCTCCACTTGAATTCTGCCATGGATGAAGCTTCTTCAAAACAGTAGTGGAAGATGGCCTTATAGATGGAATATGATACTTGCAATGAGCTCAAAAAAGTTGGTGGATGATGGAACAACTAACCAAGGCTCGTGTTCTTTGAGATTTTTTTCAGAAAAAGTTCAAGTGAGCAAAAGTGAGAATGAGAGGAAAATGCAGTTTTTGATCTGGTTTGGCAAGGTGTGCTAGGGCTTCTGCAGCAGAAAATGTAGTATATATGTTCTGTTTAGTGTTTGTTAAGCATGGTTAATGAAGGGTAATCAGAATTTGCATAATTGAAGTGTTTTGGACAATTGCTAAAAACCAAGCCAAATTACATGGGGTGTATGAATGTGCACGAAATTGGGCCTCTAACAAATTCCAAATATCATTTCTGAGCACTTTCAATTGGTAGAAATAGTTGGAAATGTTTATTTTGAAAGTCCATTTTTCCACCTCACTTATTTTAATTCATGCTACTCAAAAAATGCCATTTTGATTGGAATATTTTTGGTGAATTGTGATGAAAGATTTGGATAGAGCACAACAAATAGGACTTGTAGCAAAAAACCCCACCCAATTTGGCCAAATGGTTTGGAAGATATGCCACTTTGAAGTTCAAAATTTTTTGAGAATGATTTGATCATAACTTGCCAACCATAAATGGGAATTGAGTGTTCTTGGACTTTTCGGAAAGGCAAGAACCAGATCTTCAACTTTCATGTTGGGAAAAAATTCATTTGAAGCTTGTATGATGATGTAATTTTGAGGATCAAGACTTTCCATTTTTGGCAAATTCCAATTACAGGTCAACTTTCTATTTTTGGAAATTTCTTGTTTGACTTCAAATTATTCAATGTGGATGCTTGACATGTTATATGAGGCTTATATGGACATGAATGAGACCTCTCAAACCAATTCCCACCATCCAATCACTGATTAAATGCACAGTTGATCACAGTTGACCATATTTGACCTTCTAGGGTTTCTGGTGGACTGCACATTGACTGATGACTTCTGAGCATCCAATCCTTGACCAAAACACTTCAAAAGGACCCCTAGGTCATGTGAACATGTTGGACCAAACCTAGGGCCTTGTCTCAATGGAAATTGCACTGGCTTGCTTGACTGACTGATCTCCTGACCAGTTTGACCTAATTCTTCTGAATGACTTGCACTTGGGCAAAGGGACAATGCAATGTTATGCAGTGGACTATGTTATGTTAATGACCTAATATGAAATGAATGTACAAAAGGTAGGGTGCAAATTTGAGGTGCTACAATGAGCACCTTAGTGGATTTCTAATAAAACAAGGATTTAATCATGGTAAAGTAGACACAACTTTGTTTATTAGAACACAAAGAAAAACCTAATCTTTTAGTTCAAATGTATGCCGAAGATATTATTTTCGGTTATACTAACGAATCTCTTTGCCAAGAGTTTGCAAGTTTGATGCAGGGTGAATTTGAAATGTATCTTATGGGAGAGCTCACATATTCCTTAAGATTTAAAATTAAGCAAGTAAAATAAGTAACCTTCATAAGAAAAATGAAGTATTTCTTATAGCTTCTCAAGAAGTCCGATATGCAAAATTTACGAAGCATCTCAACACCCATGGCTTCAAACGTGTTGATTGACAAAGACGATAATGGATTTGAAATGGACATCACCAAATATATAGGTATTATAGGATCCTTACTCTTTTTAACTGCAAGTAGGCCAAATATCTTGTTTAGTGTGTGTATTTATGTAAGATATCAGGCGTCTCCTAAGGAATCCCACTATAAGATTGTAAAAAGAATTTTAAGGCATCTTAATAGAACGTTGTAACACGCTCTTTGGATTCCCAAGGTTAACACACGTAGCTTAGTATGTTTTTCTGATTCTTATTTTGTGGCATATTAAAAACCAGCGTAGCATTTCTCTTTCTACCGTCGAGGCTCAATGTATAGTTGCTGGTAGTTGTTGTACACAAGTCTTATGTGCATAAATCATAATTTCATAAACCACATTGGTATGCATCTATAACTTTTATATCATTTCATATATGTTTGTTCTACATATGTTCATTGGTTTGTTTATTACATTCTTTATTTCATTCATCTCTAGCATGCTTATGATTGTTCATCTTTACATTTAAATTATTTTTAAATTAGTGTTGCTAACTATGTGTGTTTGAGCATCCATATACTTGTTCATGCATTATTTAATCTTCCATTCATAGTAGTTTTGATAACTTAATTTTGTTTTATTGAAATGTTGTTACATGTCTATTCGTATATGTTTTGCATGTAATATGTGTATCTTCGTGTTTCGTATTTGATCTACGATGTTGTATATTATCCTTAGCTTTTTAACTTTTGTGTTCATTTGGAATTTATCTTTTGTTGTTGGTTATCTGGTGTTTATACTAATTACCATCTATCTCTTTTTTATCTTGTCAAAGAGGTGGAAGTTGTAATGTGAGTCTAGATATATCTTATGTGTTATATGTTACTGTGTGTGCAATATTTTAAGGGAGCACAATAATTTATTTTCTTTGGCTCAAAGTCGACTCAATTCGAAGTGAAAGCTTGCCAAGCATAAAAAAAGGGGAGCTTGAAGTTACATGTCTCTAATACATTAAACAGGATAACCCCAATAGGATTTTGTTACTGATATCTTAAGGTTTTGTTCCGCTAGTATTGTTTATTAAGTCTCCTTCTTCTATTGCACATATTTAGATTAAGATTTGGATCAAATCATGTTGGCATGAATAACTCAATTATTTGTATTTTAGTATGATCATTGTGTGTTTTAATTCAATTGGTTGAGTTAATGGAACAAGAATCTTATTTGATGTTGTTCAAGTTATGTGGGAAGTGAAATCTCAAACTATTTTGAAAAACTTGAAAATTTGAAATTTATTGTGTGACTAGAATCATTCATAATTTATGACTCAAATCAAATCAAACAGAAGAGAATATGAATATTTTGGTGTTTATGACTCGAATCACACTTTAAACTTGATTCAAATCATGAAACACTATGAATCGAATCACAAGTTACACATGATTTGAATCACATAAGTCATGTTAGCCACTCCCCAATTTGATTCGAATAACACATTCTATGTGACTCGAATCACAAAGTTGTTCACTTTTTCGTGTTTGGTTCTGTCCAAATTGATTTGAATCAGGCTTTGTACATACATTGATCATGACCTCTCACGACTCAAATCAACGATATAACATGAATCAAATTACAGGAAATGGGTCACTTTTATTTATGTTGATGTTGTTTCACTCGACTTGCTCATTTGACTCAAACCAACAAATGTTCTTGACTCAAATCTAACAACCACTTTCCCCCTAATTTTGTGCTTAATCTCCAGCACATATAAATTCTTTTTTCATCTCATTTCGCAACAACCAAGAACATTCCAACAACATCTTCCAACTTTGGAAAACTCAAAAACTCTTGCATTAAAAATTTCTTTCATCTTCAACCTCTAGTTTGAATTTAGATCTTAATTATAAAGATTTGTAATTATTGAGGGAGACATGTCTTGAAACTAACATTTCTTGAAGATTTGGTAAAGATTTTCAAGAAGTTTGCAAGATTGGTATTGTTGTGACTGGTGGTGACAAATTTTAGTGAAAAGAAGGAGGTTCTTCTCTCTAGGTTGACCTTGGTAGAGTTGTGTGGATGTCCACAGACAAGGTAGAAGTTCTTGTTGATCTTCAAGCACTTCATCTCTTAAGAAATCGATGGGATCAAGGGTGATTGCCACACACAAAGACGTGTAGCATATTGGTGAAGCTGGAATATTCAAGAAACTAGAGTCGATAAATGATTTCACAGAGAGTTTAACGGAAAGGTTGTGTATAAGTTAAGATCCAAATAGGAGATTTATTTTCTCAACATAATTATGGATTAGTGATTGTATGAACTCCTGCTATGACAATAGAGTCGAACCACTATACATCTTAGTGTTCTCTCTCTCTCTCTCTCTCATTTTATTTTTAGTAGGACATTGTTTAGGTGATCTGTTCTTAGCATAGTTTATTGTTAATTTCTATTGGTACCGATTATTACGTAATTGTAGGTTTTGTTAGAATCAGGGCGTATTTGTGTTTTAGTGCTAATTAAATTCTATAAACTGTGGTGTTAGAATCTATAGAAATTGGATTTTGTAAAGAACACATCTCATGTAATTTACAAAGTCACAATTGATCGTAGCTTGTAAATCTTTGGATATTATATCTAATCAATATGAAATATTTGTTGAGTGTGTAATTTATATCGGTGATTAATTTCCAATTCAAGCATAAAACCTATATTTTTCACTAAAAGACTTTTGCATCAAAAACTCTGATTTTACATTTTGAAAATCGATCAAATTTTTCAAAAGGATCTATTCCCCTCCCTCTAGACCGTTTCTCTACTCCATATTCCTATCCAACAATTCCCAATCATACAAATAGGATGATATGCATCAAGATCTTAAGGATTAGAATTCTTAGTTATTAAGGCAATTAAGGAAGAAGTGAAAGCCTTCGGAAGAGAACCTGTAAAAAATAATTTCTTAATGCAATTAATAAGTCATCTTTGATCATGTTCCAGGTTGCCTTGAAGAAGTTCATATTGAATCTGTCTGGCTCTGGCCTCTTGTCACTAGTAGATTTCCAAATAACATCTTTGATATCATCCATGGAGAAAGGAGATTCTAAACTTGAACTTTCTTGAGCTGACAATTTTTTAAAAGGGACATCCTCCAACCTAGGCATCTTAAACACTTTTTCCTTGAATCTTTTTTGGAAATGGTCCAAGACAAGAGATTTGATGTCGTTGACATCCTCAATTAAGTTCCCTCCAAATGAAGAGCGACAATGTTGTTACGCTTAAATGTAGCTTTCAAGAGAGAGTTGAAATATCTGGAATTTTGATCACTTTCTTTGAGCCATTTTTATTTGGATTTCTTTTTAGAATAGCTTCATGATATCATATTTTCGTCTAGACTTAGGATTGAGCTTGATATATTTATTCCACCGTACCATCACTGAGAAGAGTTGCTTCAATTGATACAATATTATCCAGCCTATTTAAGTTTTTGATGGCATTCTCAACATCTAGAAAAGGGATACCACCACACCTGAAAAACCTTCGTGAGGTAAGGGGTGGTTGTATGTATGGTCTTTTCCACTATGGGCATCTGACCGTTGTAATAAACTAGGTAGCGTGCTACCTATCACAACAGTTAGATTAAATAACCACTGTCATATATATATATATATATATATATATATATATATATATATATATATATATATATATATATATATATATATATATATATATATATATATATATATATATATATATATCATGGGTTCGAAATCCAGCAGCGGCAATTTAATTAAAGTGTGAATAAATTTAACATTTCACCACAATTATATACTCCAACCGTGGTGGTATATATATGAGTTATTATGAAATATATGGATTTCTTATTTTTCATTACCCCTCAATAAACATAGGCAACCATTCAAATTGATTTAGAAGATAATAATCTAAAAAATCAAATTATTCTTGAAAAACACCTTAGACGCTCCATTGTTTTTCGAATTATATGCATCTTATAATTCATCTCTCGCTCTTTAACATATAGAATTTGGTTCAATTCCCCAAGTTCTTCAAATCAAAATTCTTTCTCTTATAGTTTATTTTGTAAAATATCAATGTGTTGATTAAATTCGAGTCATCAACATCACTATCATCATCATTATTTTAATCGCTGATGATGATTATTATGATGACAATGACGAAGATGATTCAAAATTTCTCAACAAATTTGATATTTTGCAATATAAAATAGAAGAAAATACACCGTTGATTTGAAGAACTTGGGACATTAAACCAAATTGTATATGTTAAAGAACTAGAGATGAATTACAAGATGCATGTAATTCAAAAAAAAATTATTCATCTAAGTTGATTTTTAAATATAATTGAATTTTCAGATTATCATTTTCTAAATCAATTTAAATAAATGCATGTTTAGTGAGGGATTAGTGAAACAAACAATGTGCGTACGATATAATAAACTCAACTGGAATTAAAAAATGAGGCAAACATTTCGAACAACGATATATCAACTCATAAAATGTTTCACAAATGTACATGTATTGAAAAGGTTTATGGCGAATGGAGACGAAGAAATGATATACTTGTCTTAGAATAGAATCCATAATAAAAAGAGGATGAAGCTGAAGTGAGAGCGACAAACTTTGTGCCCATGATCTGGGTCTTTCACACAAGTATGTCGCTTTCACATTAGCTTTGTCCTCCTTGTATGTTTTCTTCATTGCAAAAAAAAATTGCGAACCACGCCTACAAGTCAAAATGTATATTATAATGTTAACCTGACTTAGAAAGATAAACTAGCATGAAATTGTAATCCTACAAACAGCATGATAACATGATTTGGAAACATAAACTAGCTAGCATGACATTAACAACATGTAACATAAACCAAAACCCAAGTAATTTCTAATACACTGATGTCTCTATTGAACAAGGATTTTTAGATTTTTAAGAAAAACTAGTGTCATATATTGAACAAATATGGTAACTGAGATCCATTTCAATAACAGAGATTTAAGTAGAGATAACACAAAAAATACGAAAGTCATGCCAAATGAAAATCCTAAAGCCTAAATCCTAAGCTTTATGTCAAATAAAAACACGAAAATCATGTCAAATGAAAGCGTATGAAAAACAAAGAAAAAAATGGAAGAACCTATACACATAAAAAAGGAAGAAAACGTATGAATAACATGGAAGAAAGCTTATGAAGAAGAAGAAGAAGAATGATAAAGTGTAAGACCTTGAGTACCTTTTAGTATGGATAAGCTTATGAGGACGAGTTCACTGCATGTGGAAGTGAGAGAGATGTTAGAGTTTTGTTTTGAGAGTGACGACTATTATGTGCGAAAACTTGATAACTTCGCTTATATATATGTGTAAAACGTATCACCACAACTATTAACAAAACCCGTAATAAAATGTAAGTACTATGCACAATGAGTTCTTGTAATAATTGTGGTAATAACTATTTTAATATTAATATATTCCAATATAATATAAAAAATAAATTGTGTTTCATAACAGTTGATATAAAGAACCGTGATGAAATATCTTTCAATAAAAAAAATCCAGACAATTGTTATCAAGCCCTTAGTATCTTAGCACATACACAGACAAAACATGAGAAGAACAATTAGCATAAGATCTATTATTGTACATAAGTTCAATGAGGTGTTAGAGCCTTTATAAATAAAAATAAAATATGCCTAGATACAAGGATCATCAAACTAAAAGAAAAACTTAAATCTTCAAGATCAGAAGCTCCCTTTATTAATGAAACCTTCATACTTCATGCCCAATTGACTCCGAGAAGTTATCCCAGTCTTCATCTGACTCAGAGTGACTTGAGTCCATTAGCTCTTCAACAACATCTTCTATTTTTTTTATCTTCTCAAGATTCAAATTGGTGATCATTATCTTCTTAGTTCCAGGTGTCCCACTAGAAGGTTCAACAATGGTGATGTTATTTCTAACATCTCATACTTCCTTGGTCTTATTTAACTAAGACTCAATCATATCACAAACATTCTTAGGAACCTCAATTTCTTTGATAGGTACGATCCTAATAGATTGATTAGATAAATCTTCAGAATTTTGATTCATATTGAGAGGAAGAAGTTTATGAGGACGAGTTCATTGCATGTGGAAGAGAGAGATGTTAGGGTTTTATTTTAATAGTAACGACTATTATGTGCAAAAACTTGATAACTTTGTTTATTTATTTGTGTAAAACTTATTATCGCGACGGTTAACAAAATCTATAATAAAATATATATTATTTTAATATATTTATTAGACTATAAGAATAAGTCCTTATTGTTTTTGGTATTGAGAGGATTACAGTTATGTCAGTTTGAACTTTTATTTATTTATTCAAAGACCTTAAACCCTTTTGTGTTCTTTGATAGATGAATTGTTTTGGTGGAAGATCCCAATATATTTAAGTTGGTCCTCTTAACTCATACTAATATTCGATAATTTATATAAGTAAAAGTAATTAGAAAAAAATGAGCAGTTCAAGAAATTAACTTTATATTGAATATAAACCTTACTATTATTTTATTTTATTATATTATATTATATTATATAAAATTATACATTTATCAACCGTATTAGTCTAATGAAAAGCACTAAACTTCAACAATATGACTATCAATAGATATATTTTATAATTAGTGATAGAAACATTTTGAATTGAATTCTTTTAATAGATATAATTTATCTAATAAATAAATAAATAAAACTTACTATCTATTCACAAAACTGACCTAAAAATAATTTTGTTTACTTACCTCAAGAGTCATGCTTTGAAATTCAGTGGGAAATATTCCATGCGTTTTGCTATTTTAAAAAGAGAAAAAAAAATACATATCAAACAGTCAACAAACTATGAGTTGAAGTTGATATTAAACTCTAAACAACGTCACATACGAATTGAATTACCTTGCAGTATCAATTTCTGATTATTAATTTTACCTGAAGATCATTTCTTTGTTCAATATAGAAACAAAATGCACATTAATGAAGTATGATGATATACACAATGAGCTAAGATGTTGTGACATGCATTTATAATGTTGTAATCTAGAAATTTAAACGTGTAAGTATGACATCACGCACACCGGCGGAACTGAGGGGGACGTGGGTAGGCCACGGCCACCCCTCAACTTTTTATTTTTTTAATTCATATATATTAAATTATTAAAACATCCTTATTTTAAATTAAAATTAATTTTTATTTTTTATTTTTCATTTAAAGTTAGGTTAAAATACAGATAAGGTAAAAAGCTCATACTTTTTCTTTCTTTCTCATATGGGTTTGCTACCGACACCGGAATCGGAACAAATTAAAGTGATCGGCATCTAACAGGTAAAAAACTTTATTCATTCTTCTTTTATAAAAAGTAACAAATTAAAGTGATTGCTTGATTTGTGTTTTTGAGATTTTTAGGGTTCTTCTTTCTTGATGTGTTAAAATAATCTATATGAGGTTTATTAAGTCAATTCATAACACTATAATTTACAAATATAGTTATACACTGTAATAAGGTTTATTTAATCATTGTTGCTGCTAATTTTTAATAGTGAAGTTATCGGTATTTGAAAACGGATTAAAGTTGATTAATTAAGTTTATTAAATTTTTTCTCTTTTAATTTTTATGTTCTCTAAATTGATTTTTGGATCTAATATGATATTATAGGAAGAGTAAAGATGAATAATAGGAAAATTGATTCTTTTTTCAAAAGGAAAGCATGTGAAATTGAAAGAGAAGAGAGAGATGAAGAAATTATAATCCCGACATCTGAATCTGAAACAGTTCTTGAGAATCCAACAATTGAAGATCAGCAGCATGGTTTTGAAAATTCTTTGGAACGCGATCCTGGAAAGCGTCCTCCGATTTGACAATATCCACCAAATCAAGTGGATGTAATACGAAAAGCTTATCTAAAATGGGGTCCATATCAAATTCATTTAGAAAACTATCATTTGTCCGATAACGAGGATCATCCGAGAAGGTTTCAACATACTTGGTTTAGCATATTTCCATCATGGTTAGAATATTCACCATCTGAAGATGCCGCATACTGCTTACCATGTTACATTTTTAGCAAAAAACTAAGTGGACGTCCCGGATCACTTGTCTTTATTTCTATGGGTTTTAGAAATTGGAAGAAAGTTAGGAATGGAAAATATTGTTCCTTTCTTAAACACATAGGGAAGGATCCTTGTTCACCACACAACAGTGCAATGAAAGCTTGTCAAGACTTGTTGAATCAAGATGGTCATATTAGAAATGTTATTCAAGTGCAAAGTTCAAGTCAAAGAATGAATAATCGGTTACGACTCAAGACTTCAATTGACACTGTTCGTTGATTAACACTACAAGCTTGTGCTTTTAGGGGTCGCGATGAAAGTAGCAAATCAAGAAATCAAGGTAACTTTCTTGAGTTATTGAAACTTTTAGCATCCTACAATGATGAAGTTGCAAAAGTTGTGTTGGAAAATGCTCCACAAAATTGCAAGTATACTTCACATCAAATTCAAAAAGAGCTCTTGCAAATTCTTTCTAGTAGGGTGAAAAAGAGTATTCGTGAGGAAATTGGTGATTCCAAATTTTGTATCGTTGTTGATGAAGCTCGTGATGAGTCAAAAAAGGAACAAATGGCTCTTGTATTAAGATTTGTTGATAAAGTTGGTTTAATACAAGAGAGATTTTTTGATGTGGCACATGTTAAAGACACCACATCTTTAACTCTTAAGGAAGCAATATGTGATATACTTTCTCGACATAACCTTGATGTTTCTAACATTCGTGGCCAAGGGTATGATGGTGCTAGCAATATGAGAGGAGAATGAAATGGTTTACAAGCCCTCTTTATGAAGGATTGTCCTTATGCATACTATGTTCATTATTTTTCTCATCGATTGTAACTTGCATTAGTTACATCATCAAGAGATGTCAAACATGTTCATAATTTTTTGAGAAGCTGATCTTTGTTGTGAATGTTGTTTGTTCTTCTACAAAGCGTCATGATGAGTTACAAGCTGCCCAATTAGAAAAAATTGCTTATTTATTAGAGATTGATGAGATTGTAACTGGTAAAGGTGCAAATCAAGTTGGTACATTAAAACGAGTTGGAGATAGTCGTTGGGGATCACATTACGATTCAATTTCTAGCTTGATAAACATGTATGAAGCAACTTGTTTAGTTTTAATTTTTTTTTGCAAAAGATAGAGGGAGTTATGCTACACGTGGGGATGCAGATAGTTGTTACAATTACTTGAAGGAATTTGATTTTATATTTATTTTATACTTGATGAAAGAAATCATGGGAATAATAGATATGCTTTGTCAAGCCTTACAAAAAAAATCAAGATGTAGTTAATGCTATGAACTTGGTTCGTTCAACAAAACATCTTATTCAAGGTTTGAGAGAAAATGGTTGAGATATATTGTTTACTAAAGTGGTATGTTTTTGTGAAAAGCATGGTATTGAGATTCCTGATCTTAATGATGTTCATTCAACAACAAGATTTGGACGCTCCCGTCTTGAAGAGAATCAAGTCACAATTCAACATTACTTTAAAGTTAAAATCTTTTTCACTACCATTGACAAACAGTTACAAGAGTTGAATAGCAGATTCAGTGAGCAGGCAATGAATTTTTTAACTCTTTCTTGTTCTTTATCTCCTAAGGATGGATATAAAGCTTTTAGCATTGATACTATTTGTTCTTTAGTTGAAAAATATTATCCTATGGATTTTAGTGATCAAGAGAAGAATAATTTGCAATTTCAACTCCAACATTTTCTATTTGTTGCTCGTCAAGCATCAAATTTGAATAATTTATCAACTATTCAACAACTATGTTCATGTTTGGTTGCATCTAGACAGGCTGAAACTTACTTCTTGATTGATAGACTACTTCGTCTTATCATGACTCTTCCCGTTTCTACGGCCACAACTGAGAGGTCTTTTTCAGCAATGAAAATTATTAAGACTAAGTTGAGAAACAAGATGAATGATGGGTTTCTTGGAGATAGCATGACAGTATATATTGAAAGGGAGATTAGTGCAAGCATTAGTTTGGAGTCAATTATTGACGATTTCAAGTCACTCGGAACGCGTAAAGCATTGCTTTAAGGTAGTTTTAAGTCATGTAATTTAAATTTTTAGTAATTAACTTTGTATTTATTTTAACTTTAATGTTTTATTTAAAATACTATTTACATTTTATTTATAATCTTTATTTTACGTTAGCGGTCATCCCAAATTTTTTTATCTGGCTCCGCCACTGATCAGGCATGCAAGTATTTGAAATAGGATCAACCCAACAGAGTACAAAACACGCATGTACATAAATAAAAAAGGATCCATTCAAAAATAAAAATTTAGTTCATAAAAAAATAAATAAAACAGGACGTTTTATAACAAAAATAAATAAATATTAGAGGGAGCTAATTAAAACTGTTCCAGCCCAATCTTACTACTCAATTAGTTGTGTTTAGGGGTGAGAATATGTAAGTACAAATCAAATATTAGAAGGTTGAATCAAATATATGATCCTTGAATCAAGCTTAATATTTCTTATAGGTTTTTTTTTCTTGGGCTGATCTTTTTAAGAAATTGGCTTTAACGGAAAGTCTATTTAAAATTAAGACTTTCAAACCGTCTATTTTATCTATTTTTTTACCTAGACAACATAACTTTTGATATATTATTTAAAATATATTTTAATCTTCACTTATTTATTTATTTATCCTCTCAAATTTTCTTTATGTGTGTGATCTTGTATGTTCTTGTAACATTAACAGTTATATCAAATCACACATTTAATACAATAAACAGTAAGCGATATCTTGGAACACATCATTGTTACCCTTTTATGTAACTCTTTGGAAATTATATCAAATAACATATGTGATTTGACAAACGTCTGTGATAATGTTTATGTATATAATTACCTTTTTTCCCTCATGTATATTTATAACACAAGGCATAGACCGTGTCACCCTTGTCTAGTTTAATATTTGGCCATTAGACATTTATCATGTTACGTTGGATGAGAAAATTACATTTAGGTCACTCATGTCTCCATCATGATTTTAGGAGTGCACATCAACCATATTTAGGATCATCCTCTTATGGATAATGTTTGATAGAAAATAAAGTAGTCGACTCAATATATAAGGTCTATAGTGGTTTTAGGTCAAATGGTGGTATACACCACTATCACTTTGAAAATAATTTATGACACTTTCATAATATTCTTTGAATTGTTCTCATGGTGGATTAATGTGGTAAAAATATTACTCCTAATATTTATATAAATGTGAAGACTTGATAAAGCTTTATTCATGATCTGTGAGATGTGATAATGAGTTTATCCATATAATAGTCTCAATTTTTTTATGTTATCCCACTTCACAATAAGGCTTGACTACATATACTTTAAGAATAATGTTTTTATGTTTAATGGGGTCTCACTATTAATTCACATTTAATGCTTCATCAAACGAACTAGTTATTCTAGAGATTTTTGTACTTTGAAAAAAAACATAATAAAGAAATGACTTATTACTATTAATATATAATTTGATACAAATATCAAATTCTAATAAAATTATTGACCTCTAAGTCTTACACCAACAATATCCCACTAGCACTAGAGGCATTCAATCATACACAAGATATACATAGGTCTAGTATGTCTATTATGCTTTGGTTGTGTAAGAGGATTTTTTTAGTGGGTCAACAATATTGTCAAGTGTTGATACTCTGAATTTCTTCATATGTCATCTATCTATTATCTCTCAGATGAGGTGATAATGCCTAACTGTGTGTTTGGATCATTGGTGAGATTTAGACTCCTTAGCTTGTGCGATGCACCATTGTTATCATAATATAGTTCAATGGGATCCAAAAATCTAGGGACTATGTCATGTTCACTAATGAACTTTTTGATCCAAATAACTTCCTTTACTGCATTTGAGGTATCAATATACTCGACTTTGGTTGTAGAATCAACAATAAAATCCTTCTTTGAACGTTTCCTACTCACAGTGACATCATTTAAGCAAAACACATAACAAGATTATGATCTAAAGTCATCTTTATATGTTTGTAAGCTAGAATTGGTATATCCTATTACAACGAGACCTTTCTGCCCTCCATATATTAATAATGACTCTTGTACTGGTCAAAAAGTACAGATGTGTGGTATCCCTATAGGGGTAGGGGATACTCATATGCCTCAATATGTTTATAATAGTTTAGGATGGTATGGACTTACCTGTGGCATCAAGAAGCCTTGTACGGTGGTGTTATAGTGTTTACGGTTGTGTAGAGGACCTTCTCACGTGAGGTGAGAGGTTTTGTATGTAAGTGTGTTGCTTTAGGTATTGTGTGTAGGTTATTAGATCTCTCTTTTCCTGTTAGAAGAGAAGTATTTATAAAGGTGTTTGGGTCCATGGTTTCCTCAAGAAGGATCATCATCCACCCAGTCAATGGTGAACTGTTGAATCCTTACTTCCTAAGGACATGGATCAGCTACTGACCTTGACTTCTCTCTGACCAAGAAATATCTTGTATCGTGTTTCCCATGATTGGACGAGTGGTGGTACTTAGGGTGACGTAATACCTCTTGGAGGGATACATATGTTTGTCGCCTCTCCTAGGAGTTGTGAAGCTCTCACCCTTATTAGGGTCTTTACAAATATAATATTATACATTCCCTCAAGCATGAGGGATTTTATGAAGCGTGAAGTTTTTTAGATCATTGATTGTTGGAGTATCCCAAGTCTTAATGTTTTTAAGATTCTTGGTAACATGTACGATGAACCAGACCAATTAGGTTTTAGGTTCTTAGGTGAGGTTACATTAAGCCTGGCCATTGAGAGCGTAAGTCCCTCAGGCGAGGCATTGGACCTCTCGGACGACACTTCTATCAAACCCTCAAACAATACTTTTAATTAAATATTTTAGGTTAGACTTCAGTCGTGTCTCCATGGCAATATTCTTATGTGGGTTCCCGCCCGAGGAAACTCTAAGTCCCCCATGCTAGGAGTTGGTAGCCTGCTTGTTGGTAACTCTTAATCCCATATGCAAGATTATATTAAGCCTAACTAATGAGACTATAAGTCCCTCATACGAGGCGTTATACCTCTCGAGCGAGACTTCTATCAAGCCTTATGACAAGACTTTTAACTAAGTATGTGGTATCTCGCCCGAGGAAACTCTAAGTCCCTTAGGTGGGGAGTTTAAATGAGCCTATTTGTATCACCACAAAGGTGGAAAGGATCTTCTTGTGGAAGCCAACAATCATAATATTACCTTAAGAGAAGGCAAGGATCTTCACCATGAAGTCCATCATACAAAATATTTCCTTAAGAGGCAAAAGGATCTCCATCATGAAGTCCAACATAAAAAATATTTCCTTAAGAGGTGACACGGATCTTCACCACGATGTCCAGCATAAAAAATATTGCCTTAAGAGGCAGCAAAGATCTTTGTTGTGAAGTCCAGCATTATGATTAGTTCCTAGGGCGACAAGAACCTCACTTAGGATTCCAGCATTTTAATTGCCACTAAGGGCAGCAAGAATCCCACTAAGGAATCCAACATTTCAATTTCCACTAAGGGAGGCAAGGATCTCACTTAAGGATCTAGCATTGTGATTGCCTTGTAGAGCGGAAAGAATCCCACTTATGGGTTCAGAGTTTCAATTTCCACTAAGAGCAGCAAGGATCCCACTTAGAGATCCAACTTTTCAATTTATACTAAGGGATCCAGCATCTTGATCGCCTCTAAGGGTGATCTTCTTCAAAAAAATTATGTTTCTTGTAAAAAAGGAAATAAACAAGAAGTGCAGTTTCTACAAAATAATAAAACGTGGGGCCTAATTAAAAACACTTGACCCCTACAAGGTACATAGCGAAAAGTGTGCACCCTAAAATAACATGTCCTTACAAATAGCAAAGATGTAACACTCGCCTATAAAAATTAATTGCGCAACTGATTAAATATAAAGAAAAATATTAAAATATAATAGAAAGAGTAGTATCTGAGGGAATTCCCCTTAGGCTTTCAATCCTTGATCTCTTCACCGGCTAGGGGAAACATCATTGTCTTTACAAGCTTCTCCTAGTGGTCTTATTTCTGAGCACAAGGATGATGTTTATGAGAACAAGGATCTACTCTTGTTATGTTCATTACATAGATGATTTTAGCACTTTAAGGACACCCATCTTTAGGGTAAGGAAGATACTATTACTTTGAATGAACTCCAGACGGTTGTGAGATTCAAGGAGTTTTAAAAGGTGAAATATTTCAATGTTGACGATAGTGGTGAAGACTTGAGTATCTCAAAATGAGGAAGTGAGTGTATAGGGGTGTTCAAATCCATGATGTTTGATAAGTAAAGGTTAAAATGATTTATTTGTCATAAGACTATTCACTTCAATAAGGATTGTCTCAAGAGGGAGAACACTGAAGATTTTGTTCATAATATAGTTGCCTCAGATAAGGATAATTACAACAGTCTTGGTGCACTGGTGGTGTCAAGTTTGGAAACTAAAAAGAGTTGGTCTTAGGCTCAGAATGCTCTTATCACATGTTTCCAAGGAAAGAATATTTTAAAACTTTAAATTTGGAAGATGGTGGAGTCATTTGACTCGGAAATAATCAAGCTTCCAAGATTCACGATCTTGGTATGGTAAAACTTAAAATGTTCAATGATCGTGAGTTCCTTATATACAATGCGAAGTATGTTCTTGATCTCAGGAAAACTTTATTTTTGTTACGCATGTTTGATGGTCTAGGCTATTTCACTAGATTTGAACATGAGGTGTTGAAGATTTCACATGATGTAGCGATCATGGCTAATGATATAAAATATGTAGTTTATATATTTTAGATGGTTCCTTTTTTATTGGCCATTCATCATCAAATAGTGAATTCTTTAATGATAAGAACAAACTATAAGATTTGAGGTTAAGACATGGTAGATCATGAAGCTTGTTTTAGAGAACTCTAATGAGCTTTGCAATAGACAGTGGATAAAAACACATTTTTTTGTTGAGTTGCTAGTTTCTAAGGTAGGTTTGGTGGAAAAAGAGTTTACATGATCGGCAGATGTCCATTTTATGGGAATAGAATTCTAGAAACCTCTGGAGGTTTTGAGTAGGAAACTTGGAGACTAATTTAATTTAAAGATCTTTAAACCTTTGTGGTTTTGATAAATCAAGCTAGTCTAGTTTACTGGTAAAGTTATTAAATGTATCTTCAATGGTTATTTAAAAGGTGGAAAATGTTACATGATAGGATAAGCAAAACCTAGAGGATAAAAGTTTATCATAAGTAGATGTATTAATTTCAATGAATTTGGTAAGTGGGGAATAAATTCCTAGAGATGAATATATCATAAACTATGGCAGAGAAGACTCAATTTAAGATACCGGTTCCTACTAATGATACTAGTTCTAGTGAGGTAAATTTTATAGTGGCCTCTGATTATGATATGACTTGTGATAATATAAGGATAAAACTTGTAACATATCAACGATACGTTAATGTTGACCTTGTTGTCATAATTTGAATGTCAATGAAGGGTTGTAAACATGTCTTGGTGCGGTTGAACCTTTCAATTTCACATGGGAGTTTTTCTTAATTGTTTAAAAAATATTGTCATGTTTGAAATAGAATAATATAACATTCTATAAAGGTTATCAACTAAAAAATTTGATGTGGATGCATAACAAAGAACATGTTCTTATAATGCATATGGTTGCTTATGTTGTGAATGATGTAAAACAAATTGTAGTTTAAATTCGAGTTACATTTAGTATCTTAAAAAGTAGGCAACAATTTTTAAACCGTAGCTCAAAATGAACCATTGTATAATCTAACTTAGTAAATCGTGACTTGTTTACACATTTTTGATGACATGTTTGTATTATTGTGGGCTTAAGTTAAAAAACTATGATATGAAAAATTGGCAACGATCATATACTCCACAACTAAAACCCTCTTTCTTACAACATTAGGCAACAATTTTATTATTTTAGATTGTGGATTTTCATTGTTTAAACTCATTTTTACTATAGTGATCAAAATGAAGAAGTTGTAACTAACATCATAATTTAAATAAGATTTCTCAAGTGTTGTTCAATAAAATTTCTCAAGTATTGAAGGATTTCATTTGGAGAGGAAAATTAGATTTTCAATATACTTAATTATTATTGCACATCCTTTACTAATGATCGCTCGACTGTGTGAGTCGAGAATGGGGTACAAACTGCAAGTGCACAGTTCTATCGCGTAGTTTTAAAAGATATCGATCCCACAGGGACTTATGAATCGATATACCGTTATCTAAGGTTACTTCGTAAAGCTAAGGTGAATAATGGTTGATTGTTTGGGGGAAAAGCTAAAAACTAAACTAAGATCTAGATTAAATATTAATAAAGCGGATATCGGTATGTAGTTCGTCGTAATTAGGGAATCAATTCTTTGTCGGTTTCTTGGTTTTAAAATAAATCGTTTCAGTTAACTTTATTGATTAAAGGTTTTATCTCAAACTCTCGCTCTGTTGAATAAACCATGATTTTATGTTAATGTAGCTGTCACTTATAATTAAGTCAAAAACCATTTTTTGAAAGCAATAAAGTTGCAGAAACTCTTTTTAAGAAAACGCTGACCGTTTTAAACACCCTTATCTCAAACTCTCGCTCTGTTGACTTAGGTTATACAATTAAATCCGAATGCTTAACTCTCGTCCTCACATTCAATCTTTAAAAATACTTTTTGGAAAAGGTCAGAATTTAATTAACTCTAAAACTTGCTCTCGCCCTGATCTAGAATTAATGCCTAATTTACACTGTCCAGTTAAAACCTCAAACTCTCGCTCTATTGATTTTAACTTCTTTATGTTTTTTACTTTTGTAAAAAATCTTGTTATTAAACCTGTAAATTGAGACCGTAAAAAGATTGATTTTAATTTTAAATTTAATTAGACCGACTTAGTCTTGATCCCTTATTCCGCTTACTTTACATACCGATATCTAGGCGAATTAGCCAAACATGCTAAACAAACAAAAATATATATCATGCATAAACAGACTCATCCCAGGCAGATAATATAAATAAATAATAAAGCAAAGCATTAAATAATAATTAAAGAACCTGAATGCGTTAAACAATAGTCTTGAACACTCCACCACAAGCCGGTAGGATTTGTTCTTGGATTCTTCAATTAATCAACAAATTAAAACGAAGGAAATAAAAACTAGATTCTAACGTAAGGTTAGATCCGGTAAAAGTTGCACAATAGTTTCCGGTGTAGAAACTATTGTGCGAAAAGAATTAATTAAATGCTAAAAAGGAAAGTATAAATTGCAAGGGAAATAGTGTAGAACTTGTAAAAAATAAATAAAGAAACAATACTGAAATTGCTGGAAAAGAAAATAAGCAAAAGCGAAAAGCGGCAAAGGAAAAAAATTGGAAAAGCTTCGGAACCACTTTAGGTTTTAAAAGTGGCTATTTATATTGGTGTCATTAAGTAACTGCCTGCTGCCAAAAGGTCTTCAACGTGGCTAATTGCATGGCGTGGATATAGGGCCCAACACTCCTCAACGTCTCTTCAAGTCTCTGAGGCGTTACTTACGCCCAAAAAGTAGGGGAATGGTGTGACGTTCGTTACACCATGTGTGACGTTCGTCACAAGGCTGTTTTGCGTGACGCTCGTCACGCCCTCTGTGACGTCCGTCACAGGCACAACATTTGTGTCTTGCGCTTTGGGCTGGGCTTTGGCATTTGGTTCTTTTTCTCTCCTTTTTGCACCTCCTTTTCTTCCATTTTTACTTGTGCTTCAAAATAAACCACCTGAGACAAATAGGAAGAAAATACCACGTAATATCTTATAAAATGAAGTGAACTGAAATAAATAGTCATAGAATTTAATGGAATTAAGTCCTAAAATATGATATAATTTCGTGTTATCAAACTCCCCTATACTTAGATCTTTGCTTGTCCTCAAGCAAAGTTCAGTATAGAACTCGTTTTAAAAATTTAGCCAGATGAAATTTCGAAACACACATCAATTCGTAATAGGTTGCAAGTGGATTTTGTTTAGAAGCAACTTGAGTTAAATCTTGATATCAACAACCACCGTCACAACCTAGACAACCCCACCTTATGCAAATCAGTTCAAGTACACTATGATAGCTATCCTAGTTCCTTTACTCTTATTTCACCCGTTTTCATTCTAGCGAAATCACATTAAGCCCTTTATCTTTTCGCGCACATAGTGGAGTAACCGATTAGTGATTATGATTCCCTTTTAGTTGGAAGTTCTGGTACATAAGTCGGATAACTTCGTTATTCAGTCCATTGCAAATTGCGGGGGATCAAACCGTAGTCCGCCCTACCAAGTCCAGTACCAGATACCTGCTGAACCAACTCATAATGGATCTTTCATATTATGCTTTTGTATGATCTGCAACCTTTAGATTAAATGATCTGGTAAGGATCACCTAACTTAATTAGTGCATTTCCTGATATATATATATATATTTTTTTTGTTACTTTGGGAATCATCCACTTATATTCATCGGCTCTCCACGTAGTTTGCTATTGAGATGGTGCTGACTTCTCGTATAAACTACTTGGGGTTACTATAAAACTAAAAGTTCAAGGAATCGGTATAATAAGTACTTATCCTGATCTAACATGTTGAGGTTCTCAGAGCGTTGTTATGGTAATGATTTCGTTTTGATTTCACTCAAGTTTTATAAAATAAGCAACCTTTATACTTATTTGGTGTGTTAAATTTTTGTTATGGCTCAAGAAAATTGAGGGAATAGATAATAGAAATTTGTTCACACTCGGGACTTAACTTAAAATAATAGTTTTTTTTTTTTTTTTTTAATTAAAACAATGAAGGGAAAGGTACATACTTGAAGAAATGGAAATGGAAAGAACATGGTTTCCCCCCATACTTAAACTAAACATTGTCCCCGATGTTTTAAGGGAATGAAATACAATATGGAAAGGAAAAAGAAACTACAACTAAGGTTGTCTTCCGCCTCTGGTTCTTGGACCTGGTGATCTCTGACGTAAGTCTAAGTTGTCGAACCTGCTGAACAACTCAGTAAACCGCTGGTCGGTTAAGGCATTCCTAGCATCCTGTTGTTGTTGCATTTGATGCATTATCTGCATCATCTCGATATTCTGTGCCTGCATACCATCAATAGCATCCATGATGTCGTCGTTGGTTGCAGGCCTTCTTCGTCGACGACGTTGGGAGGATGGGCCAGTTGCATTGCCGGAAGGGTTGAGCGGGACTGACTGTTGTGTAGGCGGATGATCACCTTGCTCCATTGCTTCAAACTCGTCTGTGTGCGGGTTTGTTTGTGAGGGCTCGGTGGCTTCGGGAGCGTTTAGATCATAGAGGTGGCGGTCGGGGTTTGTGACATCAGTTAGGGCGATATTTGGTAGAACAACGCTTGGGACTGCCTGGTTGTTCACCATAAGATGATATCCTCCGCCTACTCTGTTCTTAATCAGGCGGCTGGATCGACAGTAGCTGATATCCATAGATAGGGGAGGTAGAGATTCTAAAGTTTGGAGTTTATCCCCTAGGTTTAGGCCAAGTGCTATGGTGGTGATTAATCCACCAATTATAAAGGGTTGCCGGCCTCTAGCACATAAGGTGCGGATATGATGAAATAGAAAGGAGGCGGCGTTTACCTTAGTATCCGGTTCGAAGACGCACTGGAGGAAGAATAGCTCCTTTGAGTTGACCTTGCTGTTGTTTGGTCTTCCAAAAACTGTGTTTTGCAAGATGCGGATAAAGTACCGGATAGTGGGGTTATGTATATGGGAAAGAAGGAGCTCTTCCCAGTTGTAGGTATCTACACCGAAAATTTTCTTGAAAAGGCCGAAGACGTCAACTGTGTTCCAGTTTGAGTTTGGAGGGATTCTGGGGTGTAGCAGACCTTCTATGGGAAATTGTAGCATGGTACTCAATTGGTTTTGGGTTAAGGTGTACTCGGTGTTGAACATACAGAAGGTTGCGGTACCGGTTAAAAATTCGTCTTCACCGGCGGGAGTGGTGTAGTCGTATGAACTTAAGAATTCTAGGGTTAGGGATGGGTAGGTGGGTTGATTATGAGTGCAAAGGAAGGTTAAGTTGGCTTGACGGAGCATCCATTCGATACCTTGGAGTAATCCTAATTGTTGTAAACAAGTTAAATCGGGGTACCTGGTGGAAACGATGCCTCGCTGTTGGAAACGCTCGAATTACTCTCTTTGATAATTTTCATCTTCGGATCGGAAGATGATATTTCCGACATTCTGATTTCCCGCCATCGTGATGAATGAATTTTGAAGGGGTGATTTGGAAAGAAAAGAAATGTATTTGGTAGGAGAGAATGGTTTGTGGTGAATGAAGGAAGGTTTTGAGGGGTATTTATAGGAGAAGAATTTGGAAGTCGGAAAGAAAAAGTGGTTGAAAATAATTAAGTGTGGTTGAATGGAAATTAATGGGGAAGGTAGAAAGTAAAAAGGTGTAACGTTCGTCTCCAACGGCTCCTTAACGTTCACTAGTCTGAAGGGTGTTACGCCCGTCACAGGTGTGTGACGTTCGTAACAGGCACTAGGCGTGCCGTTCGTTATGGATTGTGTGACGCTCGTCACACATTCCTTTTTTTGCAAGGCTTCAGTAGCGTTTCACAGAATCACTTTGGTAATGGATTTATAAAAAAAAAAATTTTTTTTTTGTTTTGTTTTGCTTATGATTGATTTATTCTGCAATTTAATTTATCGTGCACGCTTATTCTACTTTGTATAATAATAAGTCATAGGTAGCAACAGTAGAGCATAATAGCTATTGCATAATAAAATTAAATAAACAGCTTCAATAAAATGATCATAATGTAATACAGGAAAGGAAAACAATGAAATGAAAGAGAAATAAATGTGAACATGAATTCAAATAACATTAATAAATAATCTAACTTAAAACTAAATAACTTAGAAAAATAACTAAATTCTATCCATCTGCACGATCTCTGGCCGGAGGAGCAAAAGAGTTAACACGATGTAGCAACTCGTGAAACTGATCTGTCATACTGCTCATGTATCCTAGAACTTCGTGTCTCATGTCAGTAAATTCTCCTCTGAGGGCGTCTTGTTCTGACATCAAAGCTTCAATGGCGGTGTTATAATCAGTTCCGGGCATATGATGCCGGAGGTCGGATATGGCTGATTCTTCGGTCTGAACAGGCTGAGGAGGAGGGTCAATATCATAATAGCCGGATGGTGTCTGAGGGTCAGATTCAGTATGAGGGATCTGGTCATCATAAGTCTCATAGTCATCACAAATCTCATAGTCCTGGATGGATTCAGTGGATCTAGCAGGAGTAGGGGTTTCGTTCAGGTTGTAGAGCCAGTTACTGCGGTTATGAATGCTAGTCCTAGGATCGGGCATGGTGAATAGGCAAAGAACCTGGTTATCAATAATAAGCTCAAACTCGTCAGACCCTAGGTTTGCTATAAACATAGTGTTGAAGAGGAAGGGTATACTCATGGTAGTAATGCCACAAAAAGGGCTTAGGTCAAGCATAGGCTGACGTAATCCAATAGCATTACCTATCATAGTTATCAAACCGCCTATTCTAATGGGTGCTCGCTCATCCTGGATAAGGTGGTTCAAATTAGCTAACATAAAAGTGGCACCGTTTACTGGACGGTTCTGGGAAGCACAAAATATGATGAAGAGTTCATCACGTGAAACTGAAGTACTATTTGGCTTCTTTCCAAATAAAGTGTGGGTCAGGATCTTATGGAAATAGCGAAAGACCGGGTTGTGTATGTTTCCAGAGAGAAACTCATGTTCTTCGGGCTCATCATTTCCAGTCAGCTTACCCCAAAAGTGTTCAAGTTCTCTATGTTCAAAAAGTTCTTCCTGGCTTACTGTGAATGTGTCAAAGGAGGTAGGAAAACCCAAAAGGTTGGTAAAGTCTCTAATATTAAATTGGTACTCCATGTTGAACATTCTGAACTGGATAAAACCTCTGCTAATTCCTTTTCCATGGCTGGGTAGATAGATTAATGAGCTAAGGAATTCTAGTGTGAGTCTCCGGTAGGTGGTGAAATGTCTCAGGATAGGGGATGTCTCCCATCCTATCTGGTTCAGCAAATACAGGACACTTTGTCTCAGTCCAAGGGCAGTCATAGCCCAATCATCAGCATATAAACTAGGTAGCATCTCTCTAGTGGCTAGTTCTTCAAACTTTTGTTTCTGAGCCATTCCTCTGAATTTGATACCCATACGATCAAAATGTCCCATCTGGTTAGTGTTAGCTAGAGAAAAGAAAACATGAGTTTTAGTCAGGATTTGGCCAAATGCCGAAAGAAGAAAAAAAATTATTATTATATTTTTTTTTCTTTTGAATTAAAATAAATCAGGAATGAATACTAAACAGAAATTAAAAGAATAATTGAGGAGAAAAAAATAAATAGGAAAATGATAATAATAGAATAAGAAAATAATAAAATAATTGTGGGTTGTCTCCCACTAAGCGCTTTGTTTAAATGTCGCAAGCTCGACAAAGAAACTGTTAAATATAATCTATAGGTCCTGGGGGCATTTCGTCTAAGTGTAGGATTTGCGAATCTCCATTGGTTTCCGCATAATGATAGTGTTTTAGACGTTGCCCGTTTACGGTAAACGGTTCTGTGGATTTGCCTTTAATTTCTATTGCTCCACTGGGAAAGATGTTAGTGATATGAAAAGGTCCTGACCATCTGGATCGTAGTTTTCCCGGGAATAACTTTAGTCTAGAGTTAAATAAAAGGACTGCGTCGCCTTGCTTGAAGATTTTCCTTGATATACGCTTGTCATGCCCTTGTTTTGTTCTTTCTTTATAGATTCTGGCATTTTCATAGGCGTCTCTTCTGAGTTCTTCTAATTCGTTTATGTCAAGGATTCTCTTTTCACCGGCGGCTTTATAGTTTAGATTCGGATTTCTAATAGCCCAATAGGCTTTATGTTCTAACTCTACCGGGAGGTGACAGGATTTTCCATAAATGAGCTTAAATGGGGTCGTCCCTATGGGGGTTTTATAAGCAGTTCGGTATGCCCACAAAGCTTCTGGTAATTTCAATGACCAATCTTTCCTTGAAGTGGCGACCGTTTTTTCTAGTATTTGCTTGATTTCTCTGTTAGATACTTCCACTTGTCCACTGGTCTGAGGGTGGTAAGGTGTCGCTATCCTATGTCTCACTCCATATTTAAATAATAATTTTTCGAGTACCTTGGATATAAAGTGCGATCCACCATCACTGACTACTATTCTTGGGATGTCAAATCTCGGAAATATTATATTCTTAAAGAGTCTAGTTACTACTCGGGTGTCGTTTGTTGGGGAGGCTACAACTTCGATCCATTTTGATACGTAGTCAACTGCCACGAGTATGTATTTGTTACTGAAAGAGGATGGAAAAGGTCCCATGAAGTCTATTCCCCACACGTCGAAGATCTCTACTTCCAAAATACCTTTTTGTGGCATCTCGTCACGTCTAGATATGTTTCCCGTGCGTTGACATCTGTCACATTCCTTAATAGCCGCATGTACGTCCTTCCATATAGTTGGCTAATAAAAGCCGGCTTGTAGGATTTTAGAGCAGGTCTTGGATGTACTTGTGTGTCCACCATAAGGAGCAGAGTGGCAGTGTTGGATTATATTTTCTACCTCTTCTTCGGGTATACATCGACGGAAAATACCATCGGGGCCTCTTTTGAAAAGTAAGGGATCATCCCAGTAATAGTGTTTTATGTCGTAGAAGAATCGTTTCTTCTGCTGGTAAGATAAAGTAGGTGGAACTATTCTGGCAGCTAAATAATTGACGAGATCAGCGTACCATGGTGGTTCTTTCGAGGATGAATCCTCAGTCAAACTTTTAATTATCCTTGATTTCCATGGCCACTTATCAATCCATCTCTCATAACCGTCACTTTTTCTTCTTTTTCTTCTGCGAGGTAGTTTATCCTCCTGAACTTGTGGTGGTGGTTCTGGCTCTATTATGGGAGCTAGCTTTTCAGGTTTAGGTTCAATTTTTGAAAACACCACCTCAAAGTCTGGTTTGCCCCTTTTTATACTAATTAGTTCCCTAATTTCATGGGCTTCAAATTCTCTCTTCTTGTTCAGGGTGGCAAATAAAGGTGCATTGGTGTGGATATTTTCTGATAGCTCTTTATTTCTTTCGGATTTGGGGTCTACCTTAACTTCCACAGACCTTCGTGGGAAAGGAATTGGTGATTTATAGGGAGGAGGGACAACACATAGCTCTTCCTTCTCTACCTTTTTGACAACCTCCCTCTCGGGTGGTGTTTGTGGAACTTTCTCAATCTCTATTTTTTTTCTCACCTGAACTCTCCTCATTATCACTATCCTTAGGATTTTCGGTAAATCTTTCACTGGTGGTTGTTACCATATCCGCATGTTTCTCAGGGAAAGGTCCTAGAGGTGTCTGCGCAAGTAGGGAGATTTGAGTCTCCAATGCCTCGTTGTGAGTGACGAGGGACTCGACCACAATGTTCAGTTGCGTAAGGGTTTCATTGGCATAGAGACTTTGTTTTCTAAATTCTTCATTCTGAAGAGTTTGTGTAGCCACAAAGCGTCCCATCATAGATTTTATCCTTGAGTGAGTTTGCGTCTCAATGAAATCCTCCATTAATATTTCCAGGTTGGATTTATAGGAATCTTGCGATTCCTCAAAATACTGGGAGTGATAAGCGTAGAGAAAGTTTGGGTGATACATAGTAATAAAAAATAAATTGCCTTAGTCTCTACAGCGTAACAGAAGAGTTACGATATCGACTAAATAAAGTCCCCGGCAACGGCGCCAAAAACTTGATCGCTCGACTGTGTGAGTCGAGAATGGGGTACAAACTGCAAGTGCACAGTTCTATCGCGTAGTTTTAAAAGATATCGATCCCACAGGGACTTATGAATCGATATACCGTTATCTAAGGTTACTTCGTAAAGCTAAGGTGAATAATGGTTGATTGTTTGGGGGCAAAGCTAAAAACTAAACTAAGATCTAGATTAAATATTAATAAAGCGGATATCGGTATGTAGTTCGTCGTAATTAGGGAATCAATTCTTTGTCGGTTTCTTGGTTTTAAAATAAATCGTTTCAGTTAACTTTATTGATTAAAGGTTTTATCTCAAACTCTCGCTCTGTTGAATAAACCATGATTTTATGTTAATGTAGCTGTCACTTATAATTAAGTCAAAAACCATTTTTTGAAAGCAATAAAGTTGCAGAAACTCTTTTTAAGAAAACGCTGACCGTTTTAAACACCCTTATCTCAAACTCTCGCTCTGTTGACTTAGGTTATACAATTAAATCCGAATGCTTAACTCTCGTCCTCACATTCAATCTTTAAAAATACTTTTTGGAAAAGGTCAGAATTTAATTAACTCTAAAACTTGCTCTCGCCCTTACTAGAATTAATGCCTAATTTACACTGTCCAGTTAAAACCTCAAACTCTCGCTCTATTGATTTTAACTTCTTTATGTTTTTTACTTTTGTAAAAAATCTTGTTATTAAACCTGTAAATTGAGACCGTAAAAAGATTGATTTTAATTTTAAATTTAATTAGACCGACTTAGTCTTGATCCCTTATTCCGCTTACTTTACATACCGATATCTAGGCGAATTAGCCAAACATGCTAAACAAACAAAAATATATATCATGCATAAACAGACTCATCCCAGGCAGATAATATAAATAAATAATAAAGCAAAGCATTAAATAATAATTAAAGAACCTGAATGCGTTAAACAATAGTCTTGAACACTCCACCACAAGCCGGTAGGATTTGTTCTTGGATTCTTCAATTAATCAACAAATTAAAACGAAGGAAATAAAAACTAGATTCTAACGTAAGGTTAGATCCGGTAAAATTTGCACAATAGTTTCCGGTGTAGAAACTATTGTGCGAAAAGAATTAATTAAATGCTAAAAAGGAAAGTATAAATTGCAAGGGAAATAGTGTAGAACTTGTAAAAAATAAATAAAGAAACAATACTGAAATTGCTGGAAAAGAAAATAAGCAAAAGCGAAAAGCGGCAAAGGAAAAAAATTGGAAAAGCTTCGGAACCACTTTAGGTTTTAAAAGTGGCTATTTATATTGGTGTCATTAAGTAACTGCCTGCTGCCAAAAGGTCTTCAACGTGGCTAATTGCATGGCGTGGATATAGGGCCCAACACTCCTCAACGTCTCTTCAAGTCTCTGAGGCGTTACTTACGCCCAAAAAGTAGGGGAATGGTGTGACGTTCGTTACACCATGTGTGACGTTCGTCACAAGGCTGTTTTGCGTGACGCTCGTCACGCCCTCTGTGACGTCCGTCACAGGCACAGCATTTGTGTCTTGCGCTTTGGGCTGGGCTTTGGCATTTGGTTCTTTTTCTCTCCTTTTTGCACCTCCTTTTCTTCCATTTTTACTTGTGCTTCAAAATAAACCACCTGAGACAAATAGGAAGAAAATACCACGTAATATTTTATAAAATGAAGTGAACTGAAATATATAGTCATAGAATTTAATGGAATTAAGTCCTAAAATATGATATAATTTCGTGTTATCAACTAACGGGATACCCCGAGTCGAATTTATCGCAGCTTACTAACGGGATATAGCTCTTGTCTGCTGAATGTCATCATCTTCCACCTCTAGACGAGGATTATGCTACCTGATTGACCTTTCTAGGCTCGTTCAAGAGGAAGAAATGGACAATTTGACCAAGTATGCTTGATGTGCTTTGGTTGCTTTTACCCTTGGCGCAACTGGTCAATAGAAGGATATTTAGTCTAACTGGCATCCTGATAAAAAACAACAGATGAAGGATATCATCTGTGACCTGAGGCTTTAACAGAACAGGCACATGCTTGTAGCAAAGGAAGCTTCTACCTCCCTTTCCGGAGGTGAAGGATGTATTTCTTCCCTTGAAGCTTTTCGACCTTCTCTCTAACCAGGTGGCTCAGCTGGTGAAGGTTGTGAGTGCAATTCACAAGGATTTAGAACTCTTGCACTCTCAAAACTCTTCGTTATCCCAACATCTGATTGATTATACGAGTTCGACCCTAAAGACGATCTCACAATCATTTCAAAATGATTTGGAGCAAATTTGGCGGGATCAAGTTGTCATTGATGGGAAGGTTGTTTCTCTGCAAAAGAAGGTTTGTCAGATTTCCAAAGCATCCCTCGTCCTTTTTTTAGGGTACTTGTTCACTAGTACCCTCTAATGCGAAATGTACATAGAATACTACTTATATTAAATGTAATGCCTTTATTACCCATTTGAGGTATTTTTGTATTATCTTGAGTGCACGACTCTGGATTTTATCTTTTTCGAATGTACGAGGTCTTCCCTCGAAGTTAATTAATTGCAATTGTACAATGAAAGAAAGGATAATAATTTATATCGTTTTGATACTTATTTTGAGGTATTTTGCATGATCCTGGATGCGTAGATCGGATCTTTGTGAACTTGTAAGGTCTCATCTGAAGTTTATTGGACATTGGGTCGTTCCTGGACAATGATTAGTTCCCTTCCCCCTGCGGATGAAATCCCGGCAAGAGGTAGAAGAGCGACCAACCCATCATACCATCTAGAGTGGGCAGTTGCCAAACGGAGATGGGCCTTGATTTCCTATGGGTAATTGATTGCTTTAGCCGGATGTAGAGAGCATCTTCGACAACACCCTTAACTTTATATGGGGAATTGATTGCTTTATCAAGACATACAAAGTGTCTTAGACAACACCCCTGACTTTATGTGGGGAATTGGTTGCTTTATCCAGATGTACAAAGCGTCTCTGACAACACCCTTGACTTTATATGGGGAATTGATTGCTTTGGCCAGGTGTACAAAGCGTATTTTACAAGACCCCTGACTTTATGTGGGGAATTGATTGCTTTAGTCGGATGTGCAAAGCATCTTTAACAATAGCCATAACTTTATATGGTGAATTGATTGTTTTAGTCAAACGTGCAAAACATCTCCAAAAGTACCCATGACTTTATGTCGGGAATTGATTGCTTTAGCTGAACCTACAAAGTGTCTCCAACAACACCCATAACTTTATGTGTGTCGGGCCTCGATGTATTTGGTCATACCCCGAATTTCCTATTGATATGAACACTTACAAAGAAAAGAATGTCTTAGAAAACGTCACTTCATCTTGATATTTTTCAGTGATATAACCATACAAATGGTAAATGATTTAAGCATATCATTTAGTATGATTGAGGAACAAAAAACATAACCAGGCATAGTGACCGCCTCTTACTTATTCTCTCCTTATGGCCATTTTAGCCACTTTTTGAAGGACTGATACCCATCATATTGAGTTGTTCGATAAGGGGAGTGACATTGAGCTCCATGGATTTTCCTTCTCCCTAATCTTTTTGGAGAGCTTGGTATATTATATTTGCTCCCTCCAAGTCAACATTAATGATGATCGTTCTTCTTGTAAGTTGTGGTATTTCAGTTTGAGATTGAATGGTGGGGCAACATCGTCTAGCATGGCCACAAACGGCCATCCCAATATGAAATTGTATACACTCCTACAAGGAACAACAAGAAATTGAAAATTTACTGCCTGAGTGTCTTCCTGCTACCAACAGAAACTATTAGTTCCACATATCCCCCGAGACGGGTTGTGATCCCGTTGAAAGCTTGGAGGTCCGAGCCTTAGTTTGTCAGCAATTTGCTTCGGTCCAGGTTCATCTTACCAAATATCTTTGAGTACATGATGTCATAGGAGTTGCCACCATCGATGAGGATCTGAGCCATGTCCAACTTCCCAATAGTGGCCATGATCACGAGGGGGAAATCTCATTTTTTTGCGTCCCAGAATCCCAACATAGGACGGTCGATAATTTTGGCAGATGTGTTTCCTTCTTTATGGTAGTCAACCATCATCTATGCGATCTTCCTTTTCATCATCCATTTGGATGAGAGATTTTCCTGAGGTGCCCCTCTTGTAATGGCAGCAATATAGGGGCTTTTGCCTTTGCTATCCTCTTTGTTCTCCTCACATGTCTCTACTCTGGTGGTCTTTGTGGAAGGATTTACCTCTAGGATATTATTCTCTGCCTCACTTTCCTCCCTTCACGTATTCAATCATTCGACCTCCCTTTATCATCTCTTCGATGACATCCTTCAGTTAGATACAGTCATAAGTGTTGTGGACGTGGATTTTGTGGAAATGACACTATTTTGATTAGTCCGTCTGAGATGTCTCTCTGAAGGGATATTGAGGTCGGATTCCCGCCTTCCAAAATTCAGTGTTCACACACTCTTGATAGATTCTCTCATGAGAGATCCTTAGCAGGGTGTATATGTCATACTTCCCTTGCATGTTTTGGTCAGAATCATCCCGGCGCTGATGAGATTCTTTTCTAGATGGACGACCGATTTGAGACTCGCTAGATATGGGGTTATCAAAACGCGCGGTTAATTTTTCTTCTAAAATCATAAAAGGTTCGTCCATAGTCAACATCTCTTGAACAAATTTGACTTTTCTCTTTCCCCACTCTTTCTTGAAAGGATGTTCACTCAGAAGATTATTTTCAAGAATCCAGCACTGCAAACCTTCTCGAGTCCCGTCTACTTCAATTGAGACTTTAGTAAACCGAACGATATACAATCTCAAGCTTTTCTTCTTCCTTTGAACCATCCCTGTTAGAACGGCTTCGATGATAAGACGTTGCTTTCGGGTTGTGAATTGTGCCAAAAACCTCTTACGAAATTTTACCCAGGAATCAATGCATCCATCAGGTAGGTCGTTGAACCATAATAGAGTTGGCCCGACCAAGGTTAGTGTGAACAACTTGCACTTCGAAGAGTCGTCAACACTAAAGTAACTCAATTGTTCGTCAACTAATTGCACGTGTTCATTACAATCTCTCTTTCTGTCACTATCGACTAGTTTGAGTTGCTTCTCCATAGACTTTGGGATCCTGCTTTTCAAAATTCGTATCGACAAACGGATGCTTTGGTTGCACCTTATTCAGGTGAAATTCTTCTTGAACTGGTATCGGAACTTCCCCGATCTCCTCCAAAACTCAGAGGGGGAGTTTGATGTTTTTTTCTTGTCTGAATCATTACATGTTGTATTGGGGATCACTAGAGGATATGGAGTGAGATAAATGCAAAATATGTAATACGTCTAGATGGAAGTCAGATGAAAATGACGGTTCTTCAAATAGTGTGATGGATGGTACAAAAAAGAAATATAAACCAACAAAAATATTGTGATACTTCCCATTTATACCAAGGTTGTACATGTCTTCTAAAACTCCAGAGTTATTGAAATGGCACACTGTGGTGGCAAATCCTGATGATTGTTAAGGCATCCTAGAGATACTAAAGCGTGGAAAGATTTTGATTCATTTTATCCAAAAATTTCTTTAGTTCCTCATAATGTCTGTCTCACATTAGCTTCCGATGGTTTCAACCCATTTGGAACTTTTAAGTTCTCCTAACAACATTTGGCCTGTATGTTGTGTCTTTACAACTGTCCTTCATGGTATTGTATGAATCCAACTTCTCTAATCATGTCTTCAAAATCTTAATAAATGAAAAGTTTTACTATATAGGATGTGCAAAATTGAGGTCTTTAGGATGCATCGTGGCAAGATAAATTCTTCTAAACTTATGGAAGAATGCATTCATAAACATTTTCACTAGTTGTTTCGAAAATATGAAAAATCGGTGCTTAAAAATTCATATTTAAATCATTCCATCTCAAAAGATCCAAATTTTATGGAAGAGGTGCATATAAAGTGATAAAATTGCTTGCAAATAATCATGAAAAAATGAAAAAAATTGAAGAATGGTGTGTTAGAGCTTTAGAGATGGAATTTGTTAAGAATTCCTTACAGATTAACTACTATATTCTGGATTCAAATATGATATTAATTTTAACCACGTAATATATTATGTTAGCATTTTTATTATATATATATATATATATATATATATATATATATATATATATATATATATATATATATATATATATATATATATATATATATATATATATATATATATATGTTAAAAATTAAATAATTCATGTACAATAGATATTTCTAAAAATTAAAACCACTCTAGCATTATTTATGAAAACATAACAAACATGATATATCCACTTAGTTGTGCTTTTTTTGTTCATTATAATGCTTTTTTAAGTTTGTATAGTGAATGAGAGTTTCAAGTAAATTTAGGGTTTTATTAAAAAAAATTTACTCTTAATATTTGTGCAGGTGGGTTCTTAAGTATACTGCGTGTTATCTACCATAGAAAATCAATAGTGTTTTTCTTAAGAAAAAGCACGGTTGATTTTGGCTCACTTGGCTACCACATCCAAGAGCCAACCATACCAGTTTTAAATAGTACCATCGGTTGCTATGCATTCTCACCATCAGTCTAAGAAACTGCAAACACCTTATGGAAACAAAACATTCTCAAAACAACATGTGAGAGGGGCAAGAACCACAACCTGAGATAGTAAACAAGCATGGGCCGTATACGCCCATAGTACAAGAATAGTGTTGAACACGGAATAAGCATGAAAATTTCTTAATGCTTCCTACCTATATGTTATTTACACACCACACAAAAATATTAAAATATTCTTTAGTTTTTTTAGATATATTTTCAGACGCATTCAATACATATTCAACGTAGATCATTCTGAGTGATGTCCTATAAATTGAATTTTTTTATATCAGAGATGCATCTTCGGTAGATATGTGTAGATGCATTTCCTGGACGTTTACACACCAGTAGTAGAAGTACATACCAAAAACTTGTAATATGACAAAATAAGACTAACATTCATAAAATAAAATAAGCATCACATAAATGATTTCAATATAAAGTGCAACATTACACTTCAATATCTAGGTGGACGCTTCAATATCTTCACAATATCTTTGACCGATCTTGAAATCGTCGCTTCCAACTCGAGCAGAACTTTTGTTTCGAAACGGAAATATGTATTTCCCATAACTTTTACATTTGTATCCGTCTTAAGCTCAAGTTGATGAACTCAATCTTCTCCCCGTTGTCAATCGACGGTGAACGGTACTCGAGCTCCACAATTCTTCGATTGTCTCCGTAAGATAGGATATTATGAATTTCGTATTTAATATCTCCAAGAGATGTGTACTCATTGAACTTAAACTTTCGTTTGGGTGTCGCGCTGGAGAATGAGATATTTGCGACATATCAGTTGATGTTTATTTGAGACATTTTCAGTTTGTGTGAAATAAAAAGCAAGAGCACCTTAATTTATAGAAGTTATAGACAAATGTAGACCATTCAAAACCTAACATGCTGATTCCATAAATATATCTCCGGTTCTGTACCATATTATCTTGTTCCGGAGATGCATCTCCGGAACCTCTCATGAACATGCAGATGAGAGACTATATGTTTTCACAATTGTGCATCCATATTTTGCGCTATCAGAGCCTACATTTTCAACTAGTTTAGCATCGTGAAAAATATAATTCAAACCCGCTCGATATATGTTGCCGACCAACTAAGAATAAAGATTGTTGTCTTTAAATCTATGTTCCAAAACTGTGATGCTCCGACTAAATGATGTATGTATCTTATTATGTTAGTTTTGATCATTTGGTTCACGGAATCCCAATCTCTACACAAATCATTTCCAACCAACTTTTCAATGTAGCATGGGAAGACTCAACTTAATTAGTTATTGTATTTCCAAGGTGTCTAACCTTATCAGTTCAAGCACAAGCCATTTTCTCCTTTACCTGGTCAAGAATTATGCTTTCAACATATTTTAACAAATCAGAATATTTTCCGCACACTTTCCAGAAATGCATACGGGAATTGACATACAATTCTTTTGTGGAAAAATTTACTATACACTTCCATGCATCCATTACTTTTTCCACATCCATACCCGCCTTCACCATTTTTCCATCTTCGAACTCTATTTGTTTCGTCCCTACCACGGGTTTAACCAGACTTCTCATATTCTTTGTTATGTGATACCTACAAAGTAATGCATAAGAAGTAAGAAATACCTTTGCAACCGAATTCATCAAGGCGGTATCACAGTCAGTGACAATCACTTTAGCCATCTCTTCTTGGTCCTTCAACATTTCCCGACACACCTCTAAGGCCCAAGTAACATTCTCCTCTTTTTTTCTCTCTAGAAATGCATACCCGACAGAATAGGTTTTCTCAATTGAGGTAACACCAATCATCTCCAATAATGGAAGTATATACTTGTTGGTCTTCTACTTTGAATCAAGTATGAGCATAATAGGAAACATGTTGAAAAACTTTATGGAATCAGGATGAGTCCAAAATATATCTCTAACGGTAACTTCATCCCCGCACGTTCGGTACCTAGACACATGATTATTATCATCCAACAGTTTCAAGAGTTGTTGCATTTCAGTTCTATCCCCCCTAAGCGCCTTGTTAGTTTGGTACCGAATATTGTACACTTGCTTGATATTTGAGATATTTTCGGGTCTTTTATGTTTCAAAGTAGCAAGTATATTTTTCGGTTTAACCAAATTCAAAATCATGTCAGCAACACATTCCTTCACTTCTGACATGAGTTGACACACAATTAGATGACCGATTAACTTTTCACACAAATCATGGTTATATAAACCACATATGATATTAAATCTCAAATTATTGTTTGCCAACATATAACCGCACACCTTATAGGGACACTCACATTTTCTTGAACTAGTGTCGTAGTTCCGGAGAGGAGCTCTATATGTCCCACTTCTTTCGCATGTCATTGTCACAAAAGCACATCTTTTATCCAAACCATTATCGGACCTTCCGATAACCACACCAAATTCCACTTTGGAGGCCTCCATATGAATCCATTGAAGCATGTGATCATGAGATTCAAACTCTTGCTCATTTTTAAATTGGTTGCCAACATCTATTGCATTCACAATAACACTTTTGACATTCGAAGGCACAACTTATTTGGGGAAAACATCTGGGTGAATCATATCTAATAAAAACAATTACCACTGAATAGTAAATCAGCGCTAATACTGTAAATAGAGCTGGAAAAATGAACATAGACTGATACCGGAAATGCATTTCCGGAAAAGTTCATATTCATTCCGTAGATACATTTCCGGAACAAATGCTAGTTTTTTCAGACAGAAAACAAGATTAATGTGAGCAATTAGGCTTGAAATAAATGATCTTTACTTGAAATTCCAACTTTTTTTGCTCCCTTTGATGTGATGAATCACAAGATTGGAGATTTGGAGTGAAAATATGGATTGAAAATGGAAGAATTTTTTGTGAGGGTTTGTAATGAAAAACAAGTATGGTTGTGTGATCATGCAGCTCTGTCTTTTGTCAAATTATTTCAGAGATGCATCTCCGGAAATATCCGACATGCAAAGATAACAAATTTCGAAATCCTACCCCAAACTTCCGAAGATGCATCTTCGGAATATCCACTAGGCTGATCAATTATGAATATATTTGTTAAATATTTCAGAGAAGTATCTCCGGAATTTTTTTAAGTATTCATCTAGAGTGACACTCATTTGATGTGTGATATCGTTGGTGCATGGTGCGTTCGGAGATGCATCTTCAAAAAGGGACATTTTAGTATTTTCACATGATGCGTAAGTAATATATAGGATGCATTAAGAAACTCCCTAAGCATGGGCCTTTTGGACCCACTTTTTATCTGGGCTTTCAGCCTCTTGATGATGTTACTTTCAGAGAACTTATTGTGTCATTCCATGATTTGACATGTCACTCCCTAAATATTACACTATTACCATATTATTATTTTCAAATATAAAAATCTCTTTCACTATTCTATTTTAACATGTCAAGTTTTTTAAAAGCTCTCATACGTACTAGATATTTCATTTAACCTGCCGAATTTATGACAAGTATAAAATTTTATCAAATTTTGAAAAAAAGAAAAAAACATGCATTTTTATCGGTTTTTTAGAAATGTCCGGTAAAAACTCATGTTTCTCATGTATTTTTACTGAATATTTTATAACATTTGGTAAAAATGCATACTTTGTATCGCATATTTTGAAAATTTTGGTAAAAATGCATAATTTCTATCAGATATTTTAAAAATTCCAACGAAAATGCATGATTGCTACTTGATATTTTGAAAAAATCAGTAAAAATGCTTGTTTTCTAACATATTTTTTTGAAAAAAAATGATAGATAAACTCAGAGAAAATTAGAGAATAATTGAAGGAAAGGATATTATTGATTATTGGGCATTTTGTGTATGTTTCAATTACAATGAGTGGTGCTTTTTATAAACATGATAGCCACCCAAATCAAATTTAAAACAAAACTCATATACCCGACCAAGTACATGATATCCCTCCCCCCTGAATATATTCTTAAAGCAGTTTGCCTAACTAAAATGGATACTCGGCCGAGTCTATGATTTACCCCTGGGTATATTCTTAAAGCAGACTGAATCAATCACAATACTCTTCCTAATTCAAAATTTCCATGCTTCAGATTCGTATTAACTTCTTCCTATAAAGGTCCATTAAGGAATGAAGACTTCGCATCAAGTTGGTGCATCTTCTAACCTTTGTATGTTGTTATGACCACAACCAGTCTGTTTGTTTCAAGCCTATCCAAATGTGCATAAACTTCATTAAAGTCTACTCCAAATATTTGAAGAAAGCCTTTTGCAACCAACCTTGCTTTGTACTTGTCAATTTCATCATCTGATTTCATCTTCAGTTTGTAAACCCACCTTACATCAATCGCTTTCTTGCCTAACTTCTCAATTAACTCTCATGTCTGGTTTTTCTCAATGACCTTGAGTTCCCCAACCATCACTACTTTCCAATTTTCATCCTCCAAAGCTAGAACATGATTAATTGGTTTTGCCTCAACCATCATTATTGCTTCAATCAACTCACCATTTTCCTTGATTGCTTGATCAAGAAATCTTTCATAGTCATTCAGCCTGACTGATGGAGCTCTAGTTCTTCTTGATCTTTCACCTTCTTGCACTGGATTTTATAAAAAAATTCAGCCAATTACAACCTTTGCTTTCAACAAACTCCACATCGATGTTGATCACCACCTTGCTCTCAGTTGGTGAAAATAACTTGTAGGCACATGTTGATTGAAATCCAACCATAAACATAACTTGACTTATATCATTCTACTTTCTTCTAAGTTGTCCAGGAACATGTCTAAAGCATAGCGAGCAAAACACTTTAAGATGACCAACACTTGGATTCAATCTTGACCAGGCTTCATGAGGTGTTTTTTATGCAACTTCTTTGTTGGACATTTATTGATGATGTACCCTGCAGTTGAAGTGGCTTCACCTCATAAGTTATTAGGCATATACTTTTCTTTAAGCATACTTTTATCCATCTTCAAGATGCTTATATTATTTCTTTTAGCAATGCCATTGTGATTAGGAGTGTATGGTGCTATCACTTCATGTTCAACCTTTTCCTTCTCAAAAAACTGAGCAACCTCAGTTGATGTATACTCACCACCGCCATCAGTTCTCAACCTCTTAATGGTGTTTCCAGCTTGCTTTTCAACAAACAATTTAAGTTTCCTGAAATTGCTGAAAAAATCACTTTTATTTACCAACAAGTAAATCCACACATGTCTAGTGAATTCATCTATGAAGGTTAAGAAATAAAAATTACATCCTAGTGACTTCACTTCAAAGGAACCACACATATCTAAATGCATAATTTCAAGTTTATATTGTGACTTCATTGGCAAGTCATGTTTGAATGGCTTTTTAGTCTGCTTGGCTATGCAACATTCCTCACATAACTACTTTGGTACTTCGATCCTTAGAAGTCCATATACTGTCTTCTTCATGTGCATCAAGCTAAAACTCCTAAAATTGAGATGGCCAAACCTTTGATGTCAAATCCAATTTTTATCTTCAGTTGTGGTTTATGCAAGGCATTAATGATCAAGCATATTGATCATGACCTTTAATATCCTGTTAGTTGACAAAGGTTCCTTCAGAATTATCCTAGACATTTCATCAAACACCTTTAGTTCCCTTCCTTCCAACTTCATTGTGTAATTCTTATCAAGTAATTGAACAAAATTGATCAATCTACTTACCATTGAAGGAACATAAAATAAATCACTGATGATAGCTTCATGTCCATATCTCCTTTTCACTATGATGTTGCCCATTCCTTATGATGTCACCATGTTGTTGTCTGAAAAATGAATTGGTCTTCTAACTGATTCATCCAACTTGACAAACCAATTCTTGTTGACTGTCATATGATTGTTGCATCCGGTATCAAGGTACCAAATATTTTCTTTATCTGAAGGCAAATGTGTTGCATCCATCAAGATGACCTTTTTCGTATCACTTCTACCATCATCAGAAAGTTGAGCCACACCCTTGTCACCACCATTGTCTTTGTTGAAGTAGAAGTCTCGGGCATAATGACCAAACCTATGACAGAAATAACATTGCACTTCATTCATTTTAACCTTCTTCTTGACTCTCTCATTTTGATTTGTACCATTCTTGCTAGTTTCACCTTGGATTCTTGAAGCCTTACCATCATCACCATTATCATTTAACTTATTCTTCTATTTTTCTTTCACTTTGTTATCACTTGACGAATTTCTTTCATATTCTTGAATAAATTTGCTTGTAATGCCTGTTCAGATACCTTTTCTAAATCTCTTTAGTTCAGCCTCATCTCATGCGCCTCAATAAATACTTGCAGTTATTTAAGCTTAATCATCTTTGACGAGTCTTTAGATTCTTCAATTTCCACCATAATGTGATCAAACTTGACTGGACGAGCTCTCAACACCTTCTCCACATTATACAGTTCAGAGGTCTTTTATCCACATGACTTCATCTTATTTGTCAAAGCCATCATATTTGAGAAGAACTCAACAATGGTTTCATCATTTTTCATTTTCAAGTTTTCATATCGTTTCCTCAAAGATTGCAGCTTCACTTTCTTTAATTTTTCATATCCTCCATATAGCTTCTTTAGAGTATACCAAGCATGCTTGCACGTTTCTTGCTCGATAATCTTTTTAGAGATGTTTGAATCCATACAGTGATGGATCAAGAACAAACATTTTCCATATTTCTTGCTCAATTCATGATGAGTAGCTCTTTGTGCCTCAGTAGCATTTTCCTCTAATTCCAAGAAACCATCATTCACAATTTCAAGCACATCTTAAAATATGAATATTACTTTCAATTGTGCACACCATCTATCATAGTTTTCTCACTTGAAAACTGGTAGACTGGCTGGGAATTGGTTGATGATAATACTTCAATTTTCCATAGATAGAGATTGAGAATTGAACTAGGGCTCTTGATACTAATTTGTTAGGGAACATGTATCATAGGTTACTTGACAAATGATGATAAGTTGAGAGAAAATTAGATAGTGATTTAGGGAGAAAAGATTATTGATTATTGTGTATGTTTCAATTACAATGAGGGATGGAATTTATAGACACACTAGCCACCCAAATCAAAATTAAAATATATTGACTAAAATAAAGCTGATATACCCACCTAGGTATATGATATACTCCCCAATTTTTTTTTTAAAGTAGTCTGTCTAACTAAAACTGATATATCCGCCCGGGTCTATGATATACCCCTGAGTATATTCTTAAAGAAATCTGAATTAACCACAATAGTTATACCGGTGACTTTGAAAAAACTGGTGGTGGAAATTGTTTCTTAGGTTAACTGGAAATTTCAAAAAATATAGGAAATGCATGATGTTTTCTAAATTTTTTAAAAATCTGGTAGTTTAAATTGCATAATTTGTTTTTTGTTTTTGTAGTGAGAACCAAAGGATCAGACGGTGCGATTGCTTCTAAGAAGCATGATAGAGTTGCATCTTTTGTAGTGAGGGCTCGTGCAAGGGGAGATGACGTCGAGGACTCGCATATCCGGGCGGGAAGAGTAGCCCTAGCCGGTTCTCATAGGAGGCATATGGCGGCTGAGAAATTTCGCACACTCCATAATATTCGGTGTAGAGGTTCTAGAGCAGCTGATGGATGGATCAAAGAGCCTGATGACGAGGCATTATTTGCGAGTGTTAAGGATGTATAGGGTTAGAGTTGAAGCAAATAGTTTTGAGGATTCTTTGACTGATAAAAATGTTACTCCTCGGTCGGATGTAGAGGCACCTGCTACAGGTGGTATAGAGGTTACTCTACATGTTACAAGTGATAGGGAGGTTGCTTCGCTTGCTAAGGGTGAGATTGAGGTTAATCCTCATGTTGATATATAGGTTATTACTTTGGCTTCGACGGAACCATTTGTACATAGAGATTGATGGTTTCTTGGAGGGACTAGTGACCATTGTGTTCTCACTAGATATGTTGATCATGTGACATTCAGATTATGACAGAGAGAGGTATGTATATGTTATCTTGAACTTGAGTTTATTTATTATTGACACATTGAAAATAACTTATGGTTTTTACTCACTACGCCAAAAACTGGAATAGACAGCGTACCTTAGAGGGCGCTTTATTACAAAAGCGCACTCTAAAGTGAAGCGAAAAAATAAGGAGCGAACAACTGGAATAGACAGCGCACTTTAGAGGACGCTTTTGTAATAAAGCGCCCTCTAAGGTGAAGCGAAAAAATAAGGAGGAGATAGAGGGACAACAATACATGGCGCTTTTTAGAAAGCGCCCTCTAAGGTTACCCTTAGAGGGCGCTTTTAAAAAAGCGCTCTATAAGTCCATGTGCATTTCCAGTTTATAAAGCGCTTTTGGAAAGCCTTAGAGAGCGCTTTCATAAGCGCCCTCTTAGGCCCCCTTTAGAGGGCGCTTTTTTTCCACAAGCGCCCTCTAAGGTCCCCTTTAGTAAACATTAAAATTATAACATACTGCGCGTTTTGTTATTTCACTCTCTGTTATTTTCGTTCTTTTTCACGTTAGGGTTCTCACTGCTACGATTTTCGCTACTTCTAAGGCGTTCTCCTTCCACCTCTGTTAGATCTACGACGTTTCCTCCTTCTATTAATTCGTTGTTAGCTGTTCGATTTTGACACCATAGGTATTTTTCTAATCTTCATATTACTTGGTTTCTCTTCTGACGTTCGCTATTGTTCATTTTTGGTTTCATTTTTCTTGGTTCATACATTTATTGAGTATTCTCAACAATAATTATTGTGTTGCAATGCTAGCAATGGAGACTAGGCATTATGGGTTAAATTTCACCAACTGTTCCATTTGTTTCTCGATGTAGAAAAAGGAGGCAACAATATCTAAAACACCTTCTACCAATCAAAGGTACACTATGCAGCTTATGAGTGTATTTATTCTAGCATACATAGCGTAGCTAGTAACTTAAGAAGTTTAGGTATGGATGTTATTTGATAGAGTAAATTAGAGTCGACTATTCTTCTATTAGCTTTCAGTTAGACCATTATACAATTCTACATATATATTTTCTAGTCAATGTTTATCTTTTGTAAAAACTATATGATGATATATAACTATGCTACAAATTAGTGTATACCACTAATGCTTAATGCATGGTTCATACATTCTCATGCTATTGAAGTCAGAGATATCTGAAAATGTTGAGAAACTAACTCAATAAACCAAAATTGTTTTGGTTTTGGGTTGTTGTTGGAGACATGAATGCCCTGCACAGAGACTAACTCAATAAAGCGAAATTGTTTTGTCTCATCCCATTTTTGGTTTCTCTTCTGAATTTTTTTTTTGTTTATTCTAATTAGTAATGGATAATACATGGATGTCTTCCAATCGATTATCGAGAGAGTACGAGAATGGGGTATCAGAATTCGTTAAGTTTGTCGTTGCGCACGCCGAAGACCCCAGTAGAATGATATGTCCTTGCTTGGGTTGTTGTTATGGGAAACGGGTTGACGCAGTTCAGTTGACATCGCATCTAATGAGGCATGGAATTGATCGAAGTTATACATGTTGGAATTTGCATGGTGAGAAAAGTAACGAGAATGTTGAACCGGGGGATAGTACGACCTATGCCTCAAACTATAGTGGCGCAGATACATACGATTGTGATCGAGTTGAAGAGATTGCAGAAGCACTTGAAGGAGATCTTAAGGATTGTCCCGAAATGTTTGAGAGGTTGGTAAGTGATGCAGAGAAACCTTTGTATGATGGTTGCACTAAATTCACAAGGATGTTCTCCGAGGTTTAAATCCCAATAGAAATGAAAATTGGATAGTACGAGAGCACAATCGATGTTTTATACCTTGGTTTAAGGATCATATTTATTCAAAGTATTATTCAGATCCCGCTTCAATAACAGAAAGGTTGAGATGCTTAGCATATGGTCCAAGTTTCCATGTTTTTTCTTATAGCGCATACGCGATTAGTGGATACACATTTTATACCAAAGAACAAGATGATAAAAGTACTATGCAGAATAGTGGTGCCACCGTGGTAGCTGAAGCAATGCACATATCAAGTGTGAAGGACTTAAACCCCAAATTTGCAAATCTGTCGTATTTTGGTGTTATCGAGCGCATTTGGGTGTTTGATTATGAGAAGTTTCAGATTCCTATATTTGGTTGCAAGTGGGTTGAAAATAATAACGACATTCGAATGGATAAGTCAGGATTTTTGCAAGTGGATCTTAATAGGGTGGGATACAAAGATGAGTCTTTTATTCTAGCCTCTCAAGCTAGACAAGTGTTCTATGTCAATGATCCGAAAAGTACGAAATGGTCTATAGTTCTTTTTTCCAACAAAGTAATTGATGAAAACACTGGAGATCAAGGTGATATTGATGTTGAGATTGAATCGTTTACCAGAAATGATCAAGATGAGAATATTATATCAAATGATTCATATATTAGAAATGATCATAATGAGGGTATTTGGATCAATCCAACCGTCCGTGTTGTTAAGAGACATGTAGAACATTTTCCAACCAAGAAAAGAAAGAGAACTTAGTGAAAAAGGTATAGGTCAAATGATTTTAATTGTTTTCTTTATTACAGGTAAAATGGCTTTTATTACAGCAAATCGAGTCAGTTGCTTAAAAAAAAAAAAAGGTATAAACACAATTATATGATATTTATGCATAGAAAATGTTAATTCTTGATCTTATACTTCACCTAACTAATTTTATGATATTTTAGGTTCATGCTATTGATATTGAACAAAAAGAGGTTGTTGCTAAGAAGACTGCGGCTAGCAAAAAAAACATACATCTCAGAGATGCTTTTGCTACTTAGTTTTATTTCTTTTTAAGTTATGAATTGGTTGTATATTTAGAATCTTTAGAAGTTAAACGATTATATATCAGTGGATTGTTGTATATGTATGGATTGTTGTATATAAGGCTTGTTGAATGCAATGTGTGAAAAAGGGCTTCAAATTATACAGTTTTAGGTGTACTGCTTCAATATACAGGTTGTCTAAAATAAATAAATAAATATAGCGCTTTTTAAAAAAAAAATTTAAATAACCACCCACTTTAGAGGGCGCTTTCCAAAATAAGCGCCCTCTAAACCCTTTAAATTTCCACTTTAGAGGGCGCTTTCCAGTAAAAACGCCCTCTAAACCCTTAAAAGTTTCCACTTTAGAGGGCGCTTTCCAGTAAAAGCGCCCTCTAAACCCTTAAAAGTTTCCACTTTAGAGGGCGCTTTCTTTAAAAAGCGCCCTCTAAAGTGGCCCTTAAAGGGCTTAAAGAGCCACTTTAGAGAGCGCTTTCACCAGGAAAAAAAACGTTGTCTTTACCTATGCCAGCGCCAGATTAGAGGGCGCTTTAAAGCGCTGTTATAGGCAAAAAAAAGCGCCCTCTTTTCCCTTATTTGGCGTAGTGACTTTGTTTGTTACAAGACCGACTATCGTTGAAGGTGCCCACCCACGAGGCGAAGCTGAAGAAGTTCTTAGATGCCCTGATGCCACAAGAGGTCAGGGAAATTATATACGATTGTGATTTCCTTTCATTGGTGGACTGTTTTCTAACCATGTTCGACGTTTCACTATTGACATCCTTTGTTAAGCGATGGAATAAGCAAACACATTCATTCCATCTTCTGTTTGGTGAGATGACGATTATCTTAGATAATGTATCTTCTCTGTTCCATCTTCCCCTATCAAATAGTTCCTTCATCGCTCCTTTCATTAGCCAGCAACTACTATAACACACCGATTTAAATATTTACTTATTTAATTATTTGTTTAATTTAATTGAGTATTTTATTTAAATAATTATTTTGTGAATATGTGACATATTTGGCCGGTGACAATATTTAGGGTGTTTTGTGTTAATTAATTAGGTTAGTGGTAATTAACTAAATATGTGACATATTTTATGAATATGTGACATATTTGGTCATTGTTTTGTGTTCGAAGGCGTGCCCCTTGAATATTTTTTCCTCTCAAATTCCAGCTCAACTGAGGGAATAGGTGATATATTTTTTAAAAAATTAAAATGTGATGCATCTATGGTTTACACCTCGATTTTTTATTGGATGAGGTGAACGTTTTGTCATACGATGTATTATTTGTAGTATTGTGTCCTCCCGGTGCCCAAATTCAATTAGAGGCTTCTCTCTGTTGAAGTACACACGTGCAATAAACAAATAGTCAAACATTTTAAGATAATATTTTTTATCCCTATTTATATATATTGGGATTTATTCTAGACCAAACACAATTGTCTATGCAATCAAAATCGTACAAAATTATCGACAAAATCTCAACAGTTTAAATTACACTATCGAATTTTTGCAAATCCTCTAAAAGTCCGATAAATGCATGATGTTTTTAAAAAACACATGATTTTATACTACCAAAATTTTCAAGATTTTGCAAAAAAAAATACGTTACAACCTTTTTTTCTTCTTAAAAACCAGTACATTTTTTCACATATCGATATTTTTAAAAAAAATCTATATAAATGCATACTGGATTTTTGGCTTACAACTACCTGATTTTTCGATTTGTATCAAAATTTTCATTTGTTATATAAGATTTTTCGTTTAAACTTTTTAACTAAAATTTTATCAAAAAATAATATTGGTATTAAAAAAAAACTTAAATGCACTTTTGATCCTCCTATATTGGGCGTTTTAAACTATTGATCTCCATACTACAAAACCAATCATTTTGGTCCCTTAATTTTGATGGTCTTTGGATTTTTATAGTCCCCCTCCAATTTTGCATACGTGGCAGTGTTGATTAGGATACGAATTTTACTTTTAATGACATGGAATTGATGACTAGATTATGTATTTATTAATAGTTTTTAATTAAATTAATTATGTCTTTTAATTAATGATAATATATTTATTAATATTTTTTTAATTAGTATATTTTTTAAGAATTTATTTATTAATATTTCTTTTAATTAATATGTTTTTTAAGAAATTTATTAATACAAATTCTAAAAGATAATTAAATGGGCTTAAAGCTCAATTATTTCTAACTTCTCTTCAATCCATAAGTAGTCAATAGAAATGGTTTGGATAAGCTATATAAACACTAAATGAAAGTCTAACAAAAATAATATGGGACTATACCATATCTCATTTCTAATGTATATACTGAGTTGGAAAGTTTAGAACCGATAATTCTAATGCAACACATGTTTACCATCTTTATCACATGTAAACCATCTTCATTACCATTTTCCAACTGGTATACACATGTAAAATATAGTAAACCATGATGTTTTCTGTCATCAATAAAAACACTAAAAAGTTGAACTTATGCATTCTATATTCATAAAGAAACATTTTTAACTAATTATGAATTTGAAAGGAGAAATAAGTCAAACAGACAATCCAACACCAATAAACCGGAATGGATTGTGACTGAACGCATGTTTACCATCCAATATGAACAAAGTAGATGCATGGTATAACTTGCCTAGTGCCTGCAAGATCCACCAGAATTTAGAACTTGACGAAATAAGTCTTGTTGCACCATTCATAGATAACAATGCTCATGGTGCACATAAAAAATTCAAGTAGACAGCTCAGCAATACCTTTATCAAATACCTTAAAAAAGGCTTCACCTAATGAAAAAAAAAACCTTTTGTTATTTTTTTACACCTTTAGCCAATACCTTAAAAAATAGCACTTTCATTTCATTACTAATTAAGATGAGTGAGGTATGTTGGTCTGCCTCATGTTTGAAGTATTCATTTTGAATGTCTGGACATTTATAATTGGAGATACTTGGCATTAGTTTAAAAACAAGTGTAAGAACTATTTAATATTACAATTAGGTAGAGCGTAAAAACAAGTGTATCAAGGGATGCATATGCTAATGTTTGATGATTTGTTATGAAAAATATGTTTGAATTTTAGTTTGAATTCAACGTTTATGGAACATGTAATCTAATGCCATATTTTTTCATATACAGCCATGTCATTCTGAGACGAATGATTACTTACATTCATACACATATAGTTGTCATGATTGCATGCACAAACTGCAAGTTCAACACACGACCAAGACCTTAGTATGATGTAGTCCCACATCCTTTTTGGTAGACTTGCATTTAATGTTTATATAGCTTATCCAAACATTTTTTATTTACTACTTATGGATTGAAGAGAAGTTATAAACAAGGGGACCTTAAGCCCATTTAATTATCTTTTAAAAAACTTGTATTAATAAATTTCTTAAAAAACAGATTAATTAAAATAAATATTAATAAATAAATTATCATTACTTAAAGGACATAATTAATTTAATTAAAAAATAGTTATAAATAATTTAGTCATCAATGCTATGTCATTAAAAGTAAAAAATTTATACTAATAATCACGATCACATATGCAAAATTGGAAGAGACTACAAAAATTCAAAGACCATCAAAATTAAGGGATCAAAATGATTGATTTTGTAGTAAGGGAACAATAATTTAAAACGTTTCATGTAGGAAAACTAAAAGTGTATTTAAGGCTAAAAAAATTAGAAGAATGTCGGGCAAAATTTGGGATTTGGGAGATTAAATTATCTTGATTTTATCAAGAACCATTATTATTCACTTCACTTGACTTGACTCAAAATGAACAACGTGTAAATTAAAATATTAAAATTAAGTAGAAATTTCATCTTGCAGACTTGCAGTGCAACAGTTATTATAATAAAAATGAACAAATATTTAACATGAATTTTTCTAATGGTGCGTGTGTATGAAATAATTAAAAAAAGCTTAAGAAATTTAAAATTTTAGTTAATTCAATTGAATTTACTTCATTTTAATTTATTTATTTTTGTTTAAGTAGTGTATTAAAATTTTAAATGATTGAAATTTTTTCTCAAATTTAAATTTAAATTTAGAAACAAAATTGGAATTTTTAAAAATTTGAATGACTAATTTATAAAACTTTAAAATTATTAAGAACCAAATTGTAAATTTTGAAATTTTTTAAGAGTCGATTTGAATTTTTTTAAATATATAAGAATCAACTTCTCAAATGAAAATAACAATAATATTGATTTGACATTCAAGTTAAATAGGGCGAAAGAGGAATTTTAAATATTATTTTTAAATTACTTAAATTTAATTTAAATAAAATATTTTTAAATTTTATTTATTTTAACAAATTTTATTGTCCAGTCACTAATTGGGCGCCACAGTACATGTGTGTATAAGATTTATTGTCCAGTCACTAATAAGGTTAAAGTCAGCAGAGACGTTATTGTGAAGAAATCAGAAGCGTGGGATTATAGTATGTCTAATTCAACTCTGGACAGTGTCAACACATGAGTTAACTTCTAAAGATACTTCAGAATCTGAAGGTTCTGAAGATGAGTCAAAATCATAAGATAATTTTGAAGGTGGCTCTGAAGGCGAGTCTGACTCTGAAGGGCAATCTGATTCAGATTCAGATTTTGATGATGATCCAAACACTGGAAGTCAAGACTCTGGAGGAGGTCAAACTTCTGAAGGTGGAGCTTTTGAGTATGGTCAATTATCTGAAGAAGGTTCTGAACAAGTTAGAGGCCACAAAGAATCAAACAAATACCAAGGAGATTTACAGAGTTTGACATGCTACAAGATACTGAAGTAGACTCTGAGGGATAAGTCATTTAGTGTGCCATGTTAGTAGACTTTGAACTAGTTAGTACTAAAGAAGCTCTCAAGAAGAAAGTGTGGCTGAAAGCCATGGAAAAAGAACTTGAGGCTATAGAAAGAAACAAGACTGGGGAGTTGACTGAGCTTTCAAAGAAGAAGAAAGCCATCATCGTCTGATGAGGTTTCAAGGTGAAACTAAAGCCAGATGTATCAATTGACAAACACAAAGCAAGGTTAGTAGTAAAAGGATTTCTACAGAAACCTGGGTTAGATTACTTTGAAGAGTTTAGGCCTGTAGCTAGACATGAAACAATCAGATTAGTGATTGTTATAGGTGCTAATAGAAATTGGCCTTTGATGCACCTGGATGTGAAACCTACATTTCTGAACGGTCCATTGAAAGAAGAGGTATACGTGTCACAACCTCTTGGAATTATGAAAAAGAGTTAGGAAGGGATGATGTACAGGTTACATAAAACGTTGTATGGACTAAAACAAGCTCATAGAGTTTGGAATCTGAAAATTGATTCATTTTTGAAGCTCCAAGGATTCAAAAAGTGTGAGATGGAGTATGGTGTTTATGTTCAACATACATCTAAAGGCAATATGATTTTGGCGTGTCTCTATGTTGATGACATATTGCTGACATGAAGCTATTTAGATGAGATAATGAAGTTCAAGAAGGTTCTGATGAATGATTTTGAGATGACTGATCTCTGAAATATGGTATATTTTCTAGGGAGAAGTTTTGTACTCTGAGAAGAGTATCATTTTGCATCAACTAAAGTATAAACTTGAACTTCTAAAGAGATTCAAGCTAACAAATTGCCAAGACTACAATCACACATACTGAAATGAATCACAAGTTGGATTCTGATGTTGAGGGTGATGGTGTAGATGCTACAACTTTTAAAGAATTGGTTGGCTCATTCAGATATCTCTGTAACAACAGGTCTAACATTTGTTATTTAGTTGGAATGATAAGTGGGTTTATGAACAAACAAAAGTGGTCACATTACCAAGTTGTTTTCAAGATTTTGAGGTACATTAAAGGGACTCTAAAGTATGGATAGTTATTTCCTTCTGGTGTTAAGTCTAAATCAAATCTGATGTGTTATTCAGATTCTTATTGGTGTGGTGACAGAAGAAGTACTTATGAATATTTTTTCAAGTGTGAGGGAAGTCATATCTCTTGGTGCTCCAAGAAGCAATCGGGGTTGCATTGTCAACCTGTGAAGATGAGTACATTGCAAGTGTTTTTTCTGCGTGTCAAGTTATTTGGCTCATGAATTTGTTGCAAGATCTGAAGATCAAAGTGAGCAAGCTTGTGAAGCTGATGATTGACAACAAATCAGCCATAAGCCTTTTCAACAATCCAGTGCTGCATGGAAGAAGCAAGCATATTGACACGAAGTTTCATTTTCTAAGGAATCAGGTTCCGAATGGAGTGATAGAAGTTGTACATTGTAGTACTCAGAAGCAATTTGCAATTGTGATGACTAAAGTCGTGAAGACTGGACACTTTATCCACCTGAGGGATGGAATTGATGTTGTAGAATTTAATTAGCTGAATATGAATTAAGGGATGATATTAGAAGTAATTCATATTCAGAAGCAGAAGCTTCTGAGGTTGTTGTTCCAGAAGCGGTGTTTAGCTTCTGAGTTGTAGTTGGTTTTAAGTTTTTAGAAGGTGCACTGGTCAACTAGCATAGATTAGCATTTTGTCTACGTGGCATTTTTTGTTTTGTATATAAACGAGTCGTGTAACAGAATTTCATAACGCAATATGAATAGAGTTTCTCTCTTAAAAGTTAGGTAGATCTATTTTCTCTCTCTTCTCTCTCCATCTTCATCATCTTCATCTTCAACTTAGTGCACCAACAGTTTCATGTTCTAACGTTTTATTTCGATAACCTTTCCAATGGTTGGTTCGACGTCGCTTTGTTGTTTTGATGTAGTGTGTTAACGGTGGATTTTCGACTTTGATCTCTAGCTCTTTCCAAAACTGTTGTGATCTGAAATTTTCAAGGTGTTTGTGTTTTGGACACTGCACTAATGGTTTTTTTTTTGTGGTTAAAGTCTTGTCGCCGATGCGATGTTTTGTTGTTGTCCAATCAGATATCTTTCAATTAACTTGTTGTAATCAGGGTTTGGCAGGCTTGAAAGAGTTGTTAAGTTTGTTGTGGTTTATTTTACAAGGGATGTTGGTATGTGTATTCGTCTATATCCCCAATATAGGTCTATGTCCCCAATTTTTTTTTGTATTTTCTTTTTTATTTGTTATAGTTTTCTTTACTTAAAAAATAGTTAATTCAACTTCATTAATTAACCATAAGATTAAATATGTTTGTGTTTTCCTTAAATATCTCAAATTTTACTCTTTAGTTCCTCAAAGCATTTCTTTAAAGAATGCTTCTCGTAATATTTTCCGTTCATATTTTTTGTCTCTCCTATTAATATTTGTTAAAAGAAACTGACGTGGTACGTCACATGAAGATTTTTGATGATTGGATATACACGTGTCATTGACAGTGTGACAAATATGCTGACACGTCACTTAAGAACAACTTTATACGTCGCCATAAAAAATACGTTAGATTGTAGTGGTTACAAACCTCTTTAAAATAATTAAAACCATTGTCCTACTGAGAATTAGGTCAACAGTGGAGAAAACATTGAACTACCACTCATTGGCATAGGTCTCATCAAGAGTGATGAATCTACGAAGGCCAAAGCTATAGAGTAGGTATCCTCCTAATTCAAATAAAACATCAAAACATATATAGGGACTCTTGTTCTCCTCCTTAAAGAATTTCCAGTGAGCTTGAACATTCAACAGTGTTGTAGAAGCCAATGATGGGAGACTTCAGCATTGTTCTCACTTACATTGATGAAACATGCTCCTTTGTCATGAGAGTGAAGTTTGGACTAATTTTTTAATGGTATGCTTTCCGTGCGTGGCATTTTCTAAAAGAGATTAATTGTTATGCACTGTCAGTGTAAAAAGTTTTACATTGTCAATGCATCACAATCATCAATCTGTATTACTTTTTAAATGTTTCAAATAAAAATCAAACCTTTCAAATAAATTAGTGGTTGTGATTAACTGACAGTGTAAAAAATCTTTACACTGTCAATGTATATCAATTAATCTCTTTCTAAAATATAAATTGAAAAAAAATAACTTTAATTATCCAAAAACAGTTAAGCTATAACATCAATATACCAATATGTTTTCTAAGCTTAGGGTTCATCCAATCCCTATATATCAATGTGTCTATAATTGTTGGTCCTATACTCTTATTATTGACATTGTTCTCAAAGCAAATTGCATTCTTATACTTCCAACACTCATACAAAGTTTCAGTGAAGGAAATCTTTATCATCTTCGCTTTCCACCCTTTTCCTTTACCATTCTGCATCGGCCAATTAAGTTCATTGCTCTAGCTTCCAGGTTCATGACTAATGCGCATCCACTTCAGAACTTGCTTCTAAATTTGCTTCAGCTCCATATAATCATATAACATATGGTACATAATTTCCCGTTTCTTACAAAAGTAGCAGAAGTCATTATCAATCATACCAAAGCGCTTCAATATGTATTTAGTTGCTAACTTTTCATGGCAAGCAAACCACAAAATGAACCGAGCCTTTGGTCTTGCCTGATTGCCATAAAAAACCTTCCTCCAAAGCACCATATCCTGTTCTTCAACAATGTTACTTAAAACAGAAGGTACCATTTAACTCCTAGAAGAACAATTATGAGCACTCTTTTCATGTTCTTGAAAATAAAATTTGTTTTTGTCTCACAGGTACATAAAATTATTGGGGAACATTTCTAATAATTTTAAAACTTTTTTCTTTATAAAATTTAAGGTTTGGTTTATAGTACAAACTGAATGTTGGTTTGAAGACATGCAGCAATATCTTGAATTAAATGTCTTCAAACCAACTCATTTAAAATTTTTTGATAGGGAATATAAGACTTTACAAGATGTAAAAGGTGCAATTCTTGAATCGCTCTTTCCACAATATTTTTTACATTATCTTTGGTTTGGCTACATTTAATAGTTACATTCATCGTATTTATATACGATAAAATATTTTTTAAGTACAAAATAATATTTATAAAAAGTATTTTTTTTAAAATTATTTTTGTAGCACAAATATAAAATTTGTTATTAATCAATTTTATTATCGTATTAATCATAAAAATACATGTTATTAACCATATATTTTACTTATAATTTACTAATCAAATTTACTACTCATTATCAATAAAATATTTAATATTAATCAAACTTTGACGTTAAACTATAAAATATAATAACAAATCTTTAAACTTTATTAATCTTATGAAATATAGCAAATAAAATTGATTAATAGAATGTAAAAATTAGTTATTATAATTTATATTTTAATATCAGAATTTGATTAATATTAATAAATAAAATATATGATATGATTAATGCAATAATAAAAAAAATTAATAAAAAATTTAATATTTATGTTACAAAAATAATTTTAATCTTTTTTATAAATATTATTATTATTTTATTTAAAAAATTGTTTACCGATGAAGTGCTTAAGTGTATTATTCTTGTTTGTTTTGTAACCTGAACTTACGTGGAATTGATTTTCTTAGACATCACTTTTGTATTGTACTGATCATTTTGTTTCATTTAATTTTGTTCTCTTTGACAACTATGTATGTGGTATGGATAGAGTTTGTGCGAGAGGTTAGGTGGTGTTAGGAAGAATCACAACTCATAATTAAAACTCATAGTGGTGACAAAATAGACGGCAATTTCGCCTTATTTCAGCCAAAATAAAATAGGATGGACAACCATATTTAAAAGTCTAATCTTCTCCGCCAAGATGACGGATTGGCAGGCAACATGCTCGATCGCCTTATATTCTTATTTTTTTTCTTCATTTTTTTAATAGATTAAAATAATTTTTTATATATATTTCAATTAAAAAACACCACACTAATAATTAGAAACCATAAAATAAAATGGCAACTAAAAAACTAAAACCATAAAAAAAATCACTTAAAATAAAATATCAATAAAAATTTCAAAATTATAGTTCAAGTATTAACCTTCAACCAACTAAAATAAATATTTTGAATGCTTGATAATTAGGTTGGCGGGTCAACCCGCCCTTCTTTTGGAAGGCTTTAGACAAGACGAACTTCAGGCGGAGCAGCCTTAATGGATAGGCAAATACAAAATCTCAACCTAACTCACTGTTTTTTTACGGATGCGTAGGCCGGTTCGACGGACCACGATCCGTTTTGTCGTCCCTACTAACAACCATTACGCAGGATGCCACCAACAATGTATAAATTAATTTTCTTCAAAAATTATAAATTTATTGAATTTTTTACCCAAATAACCTAGTATTTTAAAAATAATCCCAAAACAACTCATATTTCAGATAATTTCCAAAATATCCCACATTGAAGCACGTGTGTCAGATGAATTGGCATTCACCCTTAAATTTAAAGAGGAGGCGTCAAATGAATTGACTTCTGCACATGATGTTATCAATCCAATTGGCGCCCGTATGTAAGGAATGAGAGGCGGCACCAATTAGTCTAACACTTCTGTGTGTTGTGTAATTTTTTTAAAAATAATGGACATTTTATTTAAAAGTGGAATTCAGACCAAATGGTATTAATATTAATATGCGTTTATATAAGAATACCAAAAATACTAATGTCATTGATCGGGATGACCCAACCGACCTCTGGTATCATATCCCTTAGCTACCCGAACATGTGGCACAAACCCACGTTGATGATTCATCCCAGGTGTTTGAGGATTTGAGGGTTCATGAACATTACCACCATCTGCAGGAGATTCCCTAAGATATTCAAACAAATATGTGTAGTCCTGTGTATGCAATGAAGCACTACCACCATAGTTGAGTTTGTAACCCATGGCAGAGTAGTTGAGTCATGTTTGAGTTATTGGAGGGCGACCAGGACGATTGATAGGCGACATTGGTGTGAATGATGCGTCGAGGAAAGGTTGAAATGGTTGTTGTGGTGTTTGGTAGTCATATGGTTGTTGCATGTTTTGGTTTGTGATGTTTGTGCTTCTTGACTATAGTATGCGGGATTGTCATTGTTAAATGATCGTTGAGTATTTTGGCTAAGACGGCTATGGTAGCTAGGGTGATGTGTTAGGTGCATATCAATGTTGGGTGTCTTGATGATGATCTTCTTGTTAGTTGTGGTACGAGGTATACTCTTGGTATTGTGGTTGGGTGTTTAACATTGGCACTTAAGACATACGCACCGGGGATTGTTGCAATTATGGAGACATTGTCAACATTTACGTCAAACGGAACTTGTGTTGGTGGAAATAGAATATTTCACCGATTCTTTTGAGCGTTTCAACCATGCATCAAAGGTTTTGCATTCTACAAACCTATTATTCAAATTGGTGGAAAATGATTATACGAAAAATACAAGGGCACATTGCTTATGGCTGTTGCACAAGACGGTAATGATAATGCCTTTCCCATTGCCTTTGCTCTTCTTAAAGGTGAAACTGCTGATGGTTAGGGTTTCTTCCTTAGTAATCTCAGACCACATGTCGCTCCATAAGCCAATCTATGTTTGATTTCAGACAGACATGCTGCTATTGAGAGTTCTTATAATAACCATGATAATAAATGGCATAATCTTCCTTCTGCCCATGTCTATTGCATTAGACATATCACACAAAACTTCATGCGTGAAATCAAAGATAAAAACCTTCGCAAAAAAGTGGTGAATGCAGGGTATGCTCTAACTTATTCGTCATTTCAACAATACCGTGACGAAATTAGATTGTCAAATACAGAAGCAGGAAGGTGGGTGGATAACAAACGATTAGAGAAGTGGACAATGGCATTTGACGGAGGATGTCAATGGGGCCACATGACAACAAACCTTGTGGAATGCATGAACGACGTCTTCAAAGGCATTATAAATATACCAATAACCGCTTTGGTAAGAACAACCTATTTTAGGTTGGCATCGACCTTCGCAACCAGAAGAGAAAGATGGAGTGCAGTGTTAATTCCAGGTCAATTATTCAGTGAATGATGTATGAAAGTGATGAAAGAGGAAACTATCAAAGCTAGCACAAACGTGGTTACAATCTTTGACCGTCATAAGCAAAATTTAAGTGTTCAGGAAATAATGGACCATAATGAGGGAATGCATAATTGATCATATGTTGTCAGACTAAAAAGAAGTTGGTACGACTGTGGCAAGTTTCAGGCCTTCCGTAAAACTTACTCCCATGTCATTGCGGTATGCGCACATACTCTCCAGGACGCTTACATCCATTTATCTGATGTTTACAAGGCCATTATTATCATGAATATCTACAACGAAAGCTTCTCAGTGCTAGATTTTGAGGAATTATGACCTCCATATCAAGGGAATATAGCTTGACACAATGATGAGATGTGAAGAAAGAAAAAAGGACGGTCAAACAGCACGCATATTAGAACAGAAATGGATACGACTGATAAAATGATAAGATTATGTAGTATATGTCGTCAACCTGGACACAATAAGAAAAAACGTCTCAATCTCGTAGCAACCTCTGCATCATAATTTAGTACCCTTTTAATTTTTGTAACCTTTGATTTTGATATACTAATAACTTTGTGTTACAACAGTGTTAACAACAAACATCACCCTAACTTAAACACACTTAAAAACAACTACATTTTCCAACAAGAACCAAATATCACAAAACGAACATTGGTGACAGATCTGAATAAATAACACAAACAGCAGATATCAAAATAGATAAAAATACTTAACCACAATATTTAAAAATATCATTTCTAAGTGATTACAACAATCAAACTGATATCATTTGGTCCAAACATCATTTCCATCGCATCATTATCATTTTTAACTCGCACTCACCCACGTATGACATCGTGTCTCTCAATACTTCTAATTTTTTCGCCTTCATGTATGTCTCCGTCTAACCAACGAACCAACTCCCTCTGTAGTTGCTCGAAACTACAGATGTTCCAGAAGAGAATCTCCATCGGAGACTTGTCTCTCGAATAAATCATATTCCCATAGCGGCGACAAAGAGGAACCATGTTTGCAATATAATTAAAAGAGATGTGAAAAATAAATTACACCACACCTCTATTTATATAAAAAAAACATACACAAGACACACAGACGCTAAATCAATTGACGCATCCTTTCATTTCTGACACACAGACGCCAATTGGATTGACAACATCATTTGCATAAGTCTATTCAGTTGGCGACTCCTCTTTAAATTTAAGGGTATGCACCAATTCATTTAACACCTATATGCTGATTTTTTTTTTATAGAAAAATGAGATAGTTTGAGAATTTATCATTAATATGAGTTATTTTAGAAACTTTTAAGAAAAAATTGAGTTATTTGAATAAAAAATTCAAATCTAATTATCACAAGTTTAGTCAATGAAACCAAAAATCTAGTGTCATCGTTTGGTTTGATCCCGGTGGCTACCATTTTATGGAAGAGATCAATAGTATTTTTGGGTTGCTTGGTTTGTGCATAGTCGGAAATAATAGTACTCCATGAAAAACATCTCTGTCAGACATTACATTAAACATTTTCTTTGCTTGATCAATCATTCTTTTTTTTACGAATCCAACAATGAGAGCATGATCAAATCAAGATCTACCACGTACAAAAGAAGAAAGGCCCTACTATGTATATGTCTTGTGTGAACAGCGGATTGAATCTTTCAGGTTTGTAACCCCGCATTCTATTACATTTTTTATAGTATTTGTTAAGCTGTCATTCAGACATTAACCTATATTAATAAATAAAAAAATGGATAGAAAATACTATGATGATAAATCTTTAAAGAAATTTTTAGAAAACTAAAAAAAAATTAAAATATTTAAGAGTAGAAAAACATATTTAACTCTTAACCATATCTACGAATGTGACGAGTGTTTTTTTTTAAGTGCCAACCATAGTTGAAATATTTAAATTGTTTTAAGATCTAGATGTTCTTAATTTATTAAGAAAAATAGATTTTTCAATTATATATATATATATATATATATATATATATATATATATATATATATAATATATATATATATATATATATATATATATATATATATATATATATATATATATATATATATATATATATATATAATATATATATATATATATATATATTATATATATATATATATATATATATATATATATATATATATTTATGGGTCTGTTTATTTTGCTTTTAAATATATATATATATATATATATATATATATATATATATATATATATATTTGTATTTTTAAAAATGATTTTGATAAAAAAAAAATTTAAAAATTAAAATTTTTTTAAAAAAATTTATTTATAAATTAAAATATTAATTTTGACATCCTATAAAATGAATATACATTATTGAAGATTAAATTATAGTCGGAATTGCAATTATTTTTAAAAATTATATCTCAAAAAAAAATTTATGATTTTTTTTAAAAATAATTTCAAAATTGATTTTTAAAATTTTAATAATCAAACAAAATTTTAATAAAATTGTGAAATATATAAAGTAACATTTCAAAAATGATTATTTAAATCAAATTTTTATTTGGAGCTTTTATAAAGGAAATTGTAATTTTTTTTAAAATTAAAATATATAACATTATAAAATATATTTTTTTTAAATGTTAAATTAAATTGTTGCTATATTTTTATAAGAGATTAATCAGACTTTGTGCTGGTGTGTTGAAAGTGTCCATAAAATACTCTATAAAATATATGTAACACATTTTTTTTAGATAATCTAATCGTTGAAGTTTAATAAATGAAAAATTAGATGTCAAAAATTTAAACTTAGGTTCTTTTGCAACACAGAATTTTTAGTGATTAATATTACTTTTGTCAAGTAGCACATAAGGTAAACGAAGATTTTTCATAAGTATGAACGAGATATAAAATTCTTAACTACTTCTTGAGGAATGCGAATCTCGTAAGATATGTTTACTTACCATTATATTGAACTTAGGTTCTTGGTGTCTGCGTCATATCAAAAAAATTGATTAAGTCTCGACTTCAAATTCAATAATGGTAAGTGAATTAGTTCAAATGTAAAATTTTAAATAGGGAAATTTTTAAGTGATGATGGCGAGGTGAACATGACATCATTACTATTTTAATCTTAACTTTTAAAATTAATTTTCTTTTTTATGTTTGAGATTCATGGCTTTGAAATTATTTCTAATACGAAGACACTAAAACCCCAAATAAAATATCTATACAATTTGAACAAAGTATATAAAAACTCTTGATTCAATTTCTTATATATTCAATCTACTCAGTCAAAAAAGCATGATACAATTCTCATCTAGTAACAGTCTAGTATTTGGGTTTTTTATTTCTATTTTCAAAAGGCAAGTGAAATATATATAATAGGAGAAAAAGAATGACATACCGGAAATGGCAAAATACAAAATACATAGAAGACTTGATAAAAAAGGAAATAAAAATATCAAATTTAGGATAAAAAGTCAATCAAAAACAAGAAAAGCAACTAGTTAAAGCAACCCCAACCACAAATTGGGATCAAAAACAAAATAACGAAAATAGAAACAAACAGAAAAAATCAGCATCAAACAAAGTTAAAGCTCTCTAATCCAAAGACCCATATAAGAGCATCAAATCACAACAACAAAAAAATGTAACAAAAACACAATTAATGGAAATTGGAATCATTCACTCCTATTGATTTAAAAAACAGGGTAGGATTCTTAAGACAAACCGAAAAAGTACATGAGTTTACTATGAGAAGAAAATCCTATAATCTCTTTGAAAGAGTATATGCTTGCATCATCTTTTTGAATGGTTTGCAACTCTAAATCTATGTCAAACCCATCAAAAGTCTTTGAATTTTAAATATTTTGAATGGTCCAACTTATACCAACATCCTATTCTTTATTATAAGCAACCCTGCTTTTAAATAATGTGTTTCATCTCTAAATTATGATTACAAATATTGTAATGTTAATAATTAACCAATAATATATTTAACTGGTTAAAGAAAAATTATTTAAACAATAACAATTTATTTTATTATTAATAATAATAAATGATAGCAAAGAAATGAAAGACAAATTTACAATAAGTTGCATCACTGTCACTTTTTAGATCAGAAAAATAATCTTCTTAAAAACTGCACTTGTGGTCCTAGGAGACAGGGTATTCTTATGCATGAATCTTTAGACTATAGAAAAGATCCATTGTCTTTGGTGCTAGAAAGTCAAAAGTGTCAAGGACAAATGGTATGAAAGCATGCTGATTATCCGAACACACCTTTTTATATTTGAGCACCACTTTACTTGAAACAACTTTGAGGGTTGTCTGGTCTCCTATAGTAAAACCTCTAAGCCCCAGTCCTACAAGTGGGAAAACCTCATTGAAGTTCATGCATGCATGTTTCCCTCTTACCAAACTCATATACCAAAATACCAATTAGCCTAAGAGTCACTTTTTTGTCTTGTAGGTCGGTCAAGAAATTTGTATCAGTATATTTATAAGGGGTTCTTGAGAGGCGATATGAGTGATGCACTGTCTCTCCATAAAGACCTCTTGGTCGTCCGTTTACGAGATCGAGCTTATATTTATTAGATGTGCCACCCATTTATTAAATATGTTGCCCATCTCTAAAATGACTTACCCAACATGGGAGAATGAGGAAGTGATGTGTCCATAACTTGTTACGATGTAGAAGGAGTCATATGAAATTTAACCATGCTCCCCTGAATAACAAGAAATCAACTGTCCATAACCATATTTTCTTAGAAGTGGTTGTTATTCCCAAGGGGCATGGGGTTTAGGCCTAGAATAATTATAAATACCTAAGCCCTAAGGTTGAGAGTGACAATCTTATTTCCATACAAAAACTACATACAGAGTTTCTCACGCCTAGTGACCTATCTCTCAACCCTACAATATGCCTTAAAGCCTATGACATCCCTTATTTAGTAGGGGTTATCACGTATTATACTTTTAGCAAGTACAATTGGTGTCCACTGTGGGGCCGATAAAACTAACATGGTCCACTATCATAACTTTCCTCTAGAATGATGTCCCACATTCATCCTTTATGTCCATCATGGTGAAAAAAAAGAAAACAACTATGGCCAACGAGGAATCTGATAATGAGCGAAATGCCATGACAGAGATGCGCACTGCCATGGAAGATCTTCGTCTCTAGAACCAAACTATGTTGGATAATGTCCTCCATATACACCAACTTCAGAAGGGGGGTAAACCCTACAGGTAAGGTCAAACGAGATACAAGAGGCGTGAAAGGAGGTAAGAGGTCATGGGTGTTTTCAGATTAGTTCCCTTTTATGCATTTTTGTCTTCCTTTTGTGTTTTCAGGTAATAAGAGGTCAAAGGATCGAATCGGAACAAAAAATGACAAAAATCGCACGAAAATGATCCCTTCCATACAAATTTCCCGAGACCAACACGACCTGGCTGTGTCCTATGACATTAGACATATTTTCCCTTTGATTCACCTCCATACAAGCTCCCGAGACCAACACGGTCCGTTGAAGGAGAATAGCGATCCAAAACGCAACAGAAATTAAAAATTTCTCCTTTAGTGATCCTTACGGATGGGCATGATCAGTGATAGAATCGTTACCTCTTGTGGTGATTGAAACCCTTGATGTAGATCGAAGGAGTGATCATAAACGTTGAATGATGACAACTCCTATACTCAGTCCACACGAACGAATTCCTTCAGTCTCAGTGCTAGCTACTATGAATAAAGGCTTTAAGTGTGTGTGTGTGTGTGTGAGAGAGAGAGAGAGAGAGAAACAAAATTTTCATCTGAACAAATGCTTCTGCACAAGGGTTCTATTTATAGAACCACTTGTATGGGCTGCAAGCTAAAAAGCCCACTTAAGTGTATGTGGCATGTAAGACCCCAATTTTGACCCTAAGATCCCTCATGCTATCTGTTAGATGCCCAAAAGTGTTTATTTGAGCTATCATATGTGGGCATCTTTCACTCTTTTACCCTGCTAAAATTGTCAAAACCACATTCATTTTACATGGAATGCGTACATTGATAAACAAGCTTGGTGCCTTTGATGTGTTTGTTATTGTGCAGGAAAGGCATGAATTAATTGATAATAAAGACACAAGAGAATTGGCAAAGGAACCAAAGCAAAGGAGCATTTCATCTGCCAGCTCGCTAGGCGAGGATGTGGCGAAGCAAAACCTTCGCTAGGCGAGCTCCTGGCGAAAGGCTCCAGTAAATTGGTTAATTAATTCGCTAGGCGAACTGACGGCGAAGTGGCAGCGAATTCAGTCTGTTTTGGTGAAAAGAGCAGCCAGCACTAGCTCGCTAGGCGAGGCTCTAGCGAGTCCCCAGCGAGCATTCCAGTAGCAAAACCTCTCAACCTCGCTGGGGCGAAGGTTGAAGCGAGTTCTTCGCTAGGCGAAGGTCTGTTCGCTAGGCGAACATGACAGTTCCACAGGCCCAGTTTTCTCTGGGCGCAGGGGCATTTTGTGCCCACTTTTGGCCTTCGCTAGGTGAGCCATCTGCTCGCCTAGCGAACGTGACAGTTCTGCACTTGTCTATAAGTAGCAGGTGCCACTTTTTGTGCCCATACCACTTTTTACCAACTTTTCCATTTTTTGTACTTTCTCTTAGATATTTTACAGCATTGTTAGGAGGGATTTTTGATGCCCTAATTTCTTTTCTCTTCATCTAGCAACCATCTTCCTCAAAAAGAAGGTGGATTCCCATCCAACTTCGATCATTCGACTTGGATGTTGATCAACCCTCTTTTCTTACTTGCCGACCAAGCTACCATGAAAATGAGTAGCTAAGTCTCCATTTGTCAAGGTTAGATGTAGATGATTTCCAAGCTTTGTGTGTAAATGTAAGGATCCTCATTTGTAAACTCTTTAACGGTAAATATATGATGAAAACTTTGTTTCTATTTAAAACTCTTTGTGTTGGTATTTGATCGAGAGATGTTTACCGATTCTTGACCTAGGTTTTCATCCAAACTTGTTTGTTAGCTAGAGATAGTAACGAATGATTTTGTTCACCATAAGGTTGAACCAAAACGTTGTCTTTTTGATAGATTGTGTTCGAGAGAAACAATGGATCAAAATGACAAAACTCACAATGGGTGTTCGAGAGAAACGCATTGAGAGGACTTTGTGAAATTATTTATCATCTAAAGGAGTTTATAATATTGTTGACCGTGCAAAAACATGCAAAGCAAATGTAATCATTGAAACCTAACTTTGACAATATTTCTCAGATTAATCAAAACATAATTTTTACCGCAATTAATTACTTTGTATGCAAGATAACTTGATTAAAACCAAAACCCTAGTGTTACATTAAGTTAAGATTAATTCAACCATTGAACGGCAGTGATATCTTACAATCTCTGTGGATACGATAACAAAACCCGACACTTAAAAACTGTCTCAACAAAAATGGCGCCGTTGCCGGGGATTGTAAATTGATATTGCGAGCATCGCATTGGTTGTTTAAGTTTTAGCTTGTGAATTTTTGACTTGTGCTTGTAATTCGTTTGGTTTAGTGTGCAGCTTACGGTTTATGCGAGGGAAAATCCCTGTGGACGAACTTCTTTTTGATCCGGAGATCGAGAGAACCGCAAGGAGGCTCAATAGCAAAACAAGACGTAGGAGGCAACAGGCTAGACAACGCCAAGAGCAAGGAGAAAGTTCTTCAACCACCAATCCACACACATTCGTACCAAACATGGAGCCACAACCACCACCACCGATTTCTACTCCATGTATCAACAGTCCAAGGAACACCGCTCAGTTTGCTAACCACACAGGAAGGCAAGCTGAGATGAAGACGGGAACTCTGAATTTATTGTATGGGAGTCCATTCACCGGAATGGACCATGAAGACCCATTTGCTTTTCTCACAAAATTCTATGAGATAGCATTGGCTGCCGGAGTGGATCAGGCTCAGGAGCTTCCGTTGTTCAGACGTTTATTTCCTCACGCTTTGCTCGGTAAAGCAAAGGATTGGTATCTCGATCAAACACCTGCCGTAATGACAGATTGGAATGTGTTAGAGGAGAAATTCATTGAAAGATTTTTCTCTCATAACCGATTCATGGAATCAAAGACGGCCATCTCGGTGTTTTCTCAAGGAACCAGTGAATCGTTGAATGAAGCGTGGGAGAGATTCAAGTCCATGCTAAGGAAATGTAAAGGGCATGGATTTGATGAATTAACTCAAATCCATATCTTCAGAAATGGACTTCAACCAAACTGTAAGACGTTGTTGGATGCCACCTCGGGTGGCTCGTTGATGTCAAAGAGTGCCGAAGAAGCCACCAACATTATCAACCGTATGGCTTTGAATGATCTTCAAAGTCAAAGTCGTGGAAATTCTTTGAAGAAGGCGGGAGTGCTTGAGTTAGGGACGAATGATGCCATACTTGCCCAAAACAAGCTCATCTCACAACAAGTGGAACTTTTAACGCAACAAATCAAAGAGTTAAGAGAACCGTCAAAAGTTAAACAAATAGCTTGTTGTGAACTTTGTAAAGGTGAACATGACACCGGATTTTGTCCACCTCCCGGCTTTGACGAAGTGAACTATATGGCCAATCAACGGGACTATCAACCAAGACAACAACAACCTTATCAACCGCACCCTCAACAACAACAACAACAACAACAATTCTAAGGGAACCAAGGGTTCCAACCTAGAAGCAACTATTATCATAACCAAGGTTATGGAGGTGGTTCTTCTAGCCGTCAAAATCCTCCCCAAAATCCGTATCAATCTCAACAACCGCCGGTAGTCAATTCTAAATTGGAAGAGACATTGACGCAATTCATGCAAATGTCAATGGCCAATCAAAAGAGTAATGACGCGGCCATAAAAAATCTTGAAACTCAAGTGGGGCAACTTGCCAAGCAACTAGCTGAACAACAAACCGGTCCTTCTTTCTCGGCCAATACGCAAACAAATCCTAAGGAGCATTGTAAGGCGATTGTGACGAGAAGTGGAAGGGAGTTGGGTAGTGAAAACGAAAAAAGAGTGGAGAGTGAAAAAAGAGAGAATGAGAAGGAGATTGAGGAGGAGATAGTGGAAGAAAATGTTGATGGTGAAGTAGGAGTGTGGAGTGATGAGGAAGTAGTTGAAAAGAATAAAAATAATGGTGAAGTTGAAAATAAAAAAAATGTGGAGATTGAGGAGAATAAAAATGATGAGGTAATAAGGGAGGTAGTGAAGAAGCCGAGATGGAAAAGCGCTAGAGTAGCGAAAGGGAAGGAGGTAGTGAGCGCTACTCCTGTCCAAAACCTTCCTTACCCTCATGCCCCTTCCAAAAGGGAAAATGAACGGCATTACGCCCGGTTCATGGATATTTTTAAGCAATTACAAATAAACATTCCGTTTGCTGAAGCTTTGGAACAAATGCCAAAGTATGCCAAGTTCATGAAGGACATACTAACCAAAAAGCGGAGGTATACGGAACCGGAGACCATCGTCCTTGATGCGAGCTGTAGTGCCATCATTCAAAGGACGCTTCCTAAGAAAGAGGTTGATCCGGGAAGAGTTACATTGCCGGTTAGAATTGGTGATGTGTATGTCGGAAAGGGACTTATTGACTTGGGGTCGAGCATAAATCTTATACCTTTGTCAATTATCAAGAGGCTTGGCAACATCGAGATTAAGTCCATCCGAATGACATTACAATTGGCGGATAAGTCGACGACCCATCCTCATGGCGTAGCCCAAGATGTGTTGGTGAAGGTCGACAAATTCTTTTTCCCGGTGGATTTTATTGTAATTGATATGGAGGAAGATGATGATGCTCCGCTCATATTGGGCCGACCATTCATGAAGACCGCAAGAATGATGATTGATGTTGATGACGGTTTAATGAAGGTGCGTGTTCAAAATGAGGAGGTCACCTTTGATCTATTCGAGGCGATGAAGCATTCCAAAGATCGACATGATAGCTTTCGAATCGATGTGATCGAAGACGCTATTTTGGAAGTTTCAAAGCATATTCACGAGATATCTCCTATGGAGTTAGCTCTCGACGACTCATTGGAGGTTTTCACTGTTGAAGAGGAGCTAGCTCTTGAGGAATGCTTGAAGGAACTTGATAGCCTGGAAGACCTACAACCGTGGGAAGTAGAGGAAGAAAATTTGAAGAAGGAGGTAATTGACGAGAAAGCGTCAATTGAATTAAAAGAGTTACCTTCGACTTTGAAATATGTATTCCTTGATGATACCGAGGGCAAGCCGGTTATCATAAGCAACCTTTTGACAATTGAAGAAGAAGCCCGTCTTATATTTGTGCTAAAGACCAATCAAGAAGCTATGGGTTGGACTCTTTCCGATCTTAAAGGAATTAGTCCATCCTATTGTATGCACAAGATTTTGATGGAGGAGGATTTCAAGCCGGTGGCTCAACCACAACGCCGCTTAAATCCTACGATGAAAGAGGTTGTAAGAAAGGAGGTGGTGAAGCTTTTGGATGCGGGAATGATTTACCCGATCTCGGATAGTCCGTGGGTTAGTCCCGTGCACGTGGTTCCGAAGAAGGGTGGAATGACCGTAATCCGTAATGACAAAAACGAATTGATCCCGACTAAAGTTGCCACGGGATGGAGAATGTGTATAGATTATAGACGGTTGAATACCGCGACTCGTAAGGACCATTTTCCACTCCCATTTATGGATCAAATGCTTGAAAGACTATCGGGCCAACAATACTACTGTTTTTTAGACGGCTACTCCGGGTACAACCAAATTGCGGTTGACCCGGTTGATCATGAGAAGACGGCTTTCACGTGTCCGTTTGGAGTGTTCGCATACAGAAAAATGCCTTTTGGGCTTTGCAATGCGCCGGCGACATTCCAACGATGTGTCCAAGCTATTTTTGCCGATCTAATAGAGAAAACAATGGAAGTCTTCATGGATGACTTCTCGGTGTTTGGTGGGACGTTTAGTCTATGCTTGGCAAATTTGAAGACGGTGTTGGAAAGGTGTGTGAAGACTAATTTGGTGCTAAATTGGGAAAAGTGTCACTTTATGGTGACCGAGGGGATTGTGCTAGGCCACAAAGTCTCTAAAAGGGGGCTTGAAGTGGATAGAGCTAAGGTTGATGTAATTGAAAAATTACCCCCTCCGGTCAATGTGAAGGGCATCCGTAGTTTTTTGGGGCACGCGGGGTTCTACCGGCGCTTCATCAAGGACTTCTCAAAGGTGGCTAAACCTTTGAGCAATTTACTCGCCAAAGATCAGGTATTTCTCTTCACCGACGATTGTTTGCAAGCTTTCGAGGTTTTAAAAGAAAAATTGGTTACCGCTCCAATAATAGTCGCTCCCGATTGGAATGAAAATTTTGAACTAATGTGTGACGCGAGTGACTATGCCGTTGGAGCGGTACTTGGCCAAAGAAAGGACAAAACTTTTCATGCTATACATTATGCGAGTAAGGTTCTTAACGAGGCTCAAATAAATTATGCCACAACGGAAAAAGAACTACTCGCAATAGTGTATGCGCTAGAAAAGTTTAGGTCCTATCTTATAGGGTCTAAAGTCGTGGTGTACACCGACCACGCGGCGATTAAATATCTGCTGACCAAGCCGGATTCGAAGCAAAGGCTCATCCGTTGGATCCTCTTGTTACAAGAATTCGATGTCGAAATTAAAGACAAGAAGGGGTCGGAAAACTTGGTAGCGGATCATTTATCCCGCTTGGTGAATGTCGAGGTTACCGCATCTGAAAAGGAAATCCGGGAAGAATTTCCTGATGAAAAATTGTTTAAGGTTCAAGTTAGGCCGTGGTTTGCAGACTTTGCAAACCACAAGGCTATTGGTTGTGTGCCGGCCGATCTAACTTCGAACCAAAAGAGGAAGTTCCTTTCGGATGCGAAGTATTATGTTTGGGATGACCCATACTTGTTTAAGTTGGGTAGCGATAACCTGTTAAGGAGATGCGTAACTGGTGATGAAGCCCAGAGCATCCTTTGGCATTGTCACAACTCGCCTTACGGCGGTCATTATAATGGGGTTAGAACGGCCACTAAAATTCTTCAATCGGGATTTTATTGGCCAACTATTTTTAAAGACGCACATACCCATGCGCAAAGTTGTGACAGTTGCCAAAGAAGTGGTGGGATAGGTAAGAGAGATGAGATGCCTCTCCAAAATATCCAAGAAGTGGAAGTGTTCGATTGTTGGGGCATAGATTTTGTTGGACCTTTCCCACCCTCTTACGGGAATGAGTACATGCTTGTAGCTGTTGATTATGTCTCTAAGTGGGTTGAGGCGATTGCCTCACCTCGGGCGGATGCAAAAACGGTGATAAAATTTTTAAAGAAAAACATCTTTTCCCGTTTTGGAACACCCCGAGTGTTGATAAGTGACGGAGGGTCACACTTTTGCAATGCACCTTTGGAAACAATTCTAAAACATTATGGTGTGTCGCATAGGGTGACAACTCCGTACCACCCTCAGGCTAACGGGCAAGCGGAGGTCTCTAATCGAGAGATTATGAGAATCCTAGAAAAAACCGTGTCTAATTCTAAAAAAGAGTGGTCCCAAAAATTGGACGAAGCATTATGGGCCTACCGTACGGCCTTTAAAGCTCCAATTGGCCTAACTCCGTTTCAATTGGTATTTGGTAAAACTTGCCATTTGCCGGTTGAATTGGAGCACAAGGCCTTGTGGGCCCTAAAATTTCTAAATTTTGAACATGAGTTGGCCGGTAACAAAAGGAAAGTACAACTACTTGAGTTGGAGGAGATGCGCAATGCCGCATACCACTCAAGTTGGTTGTACAAGGAAAAAGCAAAGAAATATCATGACAAGAAGATCCGAACCAAAGAATTTGTGCCCGGACAATTGGTCTTATTGTTCAACTCCCGGTTGAAGTTGTTTCCCGGGAAGTTGAAATCAAAATGGTCCGGGCCATTTCGGGTGAAAGAAGTAAAAGAATACGGGGCCATTATCATTGAAGACATGGACGAGAAAGACAGTTGGACCGTGAACGGCCAACGATTGAAAGTGTATCTCGGCGGTCATGTGGATCGCGAGAGTTGTGCTCAGCCGCTCGATGCTCCTCTGTGAGCATCGCACCGTCGAGCTTAGCCGACGTTAAACAAGCGCTAGTTGGGAGGCACCCCAACATTGTAAGTATTTCCTGTTTTATGTTTGATGTTGTATGAGTATTGTGTGCTTTTTCAGGCTGGATGACATGCAAGTTCTGCATTTGCAAAAGCACTTGCTGTCATGCTCGCTTGCAGCTCGCTAGGCGAGGCTGCAGCGAGCGCGCTCGCTGGCTGCTCGCTAGGCGAGGCAGTAGCGAGCGCACCAGTACTGTTCTATTTAAACAGTTCAGCAGGGCAGTTTTGCCCTTACCCTAAAAATTCTTCTAAACTGCTCTGCTGAAGAGTGCGATTTGCCTTCTCAAATTCTCTGCTGTGCATCCATATCAACAACATTTGTGTGTCGGTCAATTGCAAACACTTCCCACTTCTCCTTTCCAAATCCGTTTACCTCAAGGTTTGCCCTATTGCATGTTTCTTTTGTTGCATTATTTATTTCCAATTTTGAATGGTAAATAGGATAGGTGTGATAGGAACCTTGAGGTTGCATGCAATTTTGGGAGTTTGCAATGTTGTGCATTTAGGTTTTTAAATTGGGGATTTACTCTTACTTAGGTTTTCCATGAAATTAGGTATCCCCAATAGCATAGAACAATTCATAGTCATGAGAAATCATTGGGTTTTGCTGTGGAAGCCTTGTATTTACGGATTTTGGGGGAAACAATTTTGAAAATGCAGAAAACCCCAAAACCCGTAAGGTTCGCTAGCACTCGCTAGGCGAACCTGGGGCGAGCATTCGCTGCCACTTCGCTAGGCGAAGCAGCAGCGAGCAAACCAGTCCCTTATAAAAACTGTTTTGGTTCTAATCTGTTTGTTTCGTGTTTGTTGCTTTATCTCTTGTTTTGCAGAATGGAGTCAAGATCTAGTGCTGGCAAGAAAAGAAAGGGTGCGGCAACTACTTCACGAACCGTGCCGATCCAATTCGATACCGACAAGTTTGTCGGTGCAAAGCAAGCGGCACGGTACATCGCTTTGGAAAAGCGAAAAATTTTGCCTGAGAAGCGTTTTCTGATTAACCCACAGGGCACGTATCGGAGTTTTGTCGGGTTGATCGATACAAAGAAATGGGATAGGTTGATAAATCCCTTGGAACACTATGACATCGCTACAGTGCGGGAGTTCTACGCTAACGCATTGCCAGATGATGATGAGCCCTTCACTTGGGTCTCTAGAGTGGCCGGTCGGCCAGTTCCTTTTGACAGGGATACGATCAACCAAATCCTCGGGGAGCCGCTTCAGCTGGGTGCTGACCAAAGAGACCAGTACCATATTGACCTCCGGCTGCACAAGGATGTCCCAACAATTACGGCCGCCCTGCTTTTACCAGGGAAATCAGTAGAGCCGAACCCATCTGGGGTTCCTATGAGATATCATCGGGAGGACATGACTCCCATGGCTCAGCTGATTCTACTTCTGGTTTTGACCAACATACAACCCAAATCCCACACATCTACTGTGCCGATCCCAGTGGCACATTTAGTACATTCCATCCTCGCCAATGTTGAGATTGATGTGGCGAGGATCATTGCCAATGAGCTGAAGACGGTAATAGAGAGCGGACTGAAGTCGGGGGCTCGGGTGAATTGCCCCCTTGCATTCCCTTGTTTGATTATGAGTCTGTGCATTAAGGCACGAGTGCGACTTCCGTCTCGGGGTCAGGTTAGGATCCCGGCTCCTATTGATGACCGGTATGTGGCAAAATACTGCAGAGCTAAGGCCACCGGCAGCAGTGCAGCCTCAGGTAGCACTAGGGTTTCTGATGGTCCTAGTGCTTCTACTCCCAGGGTCGATCCATACCTGCGGGCTGCGTGTGAATTCAATTTCGAGTGGATGGCAGCATCGCAGAGGGCTATGATTGACATGCATGACTCGATGCAGCGTTTGCAGCTGCAGGGTAGTGGTGCACATGCTTTGATGACACGGGAGCAGTTTCTGACTAATGCAAATTGGCCCGTGGACGTGCCAGTCTATTCTGAGGGGGTGGGAGCTGATGATGATGATGAGGATGATGATGAGGCGACCGGTTCTGAGGCCGGTAGTGAGGAGGAGTCTTGAGCCCTTTGTGGGTTAAGTTTTTGTTTTTGTATTTCAGTTTTTTTTTATTATGGCATTTTTATTTGTACTTTTAAATTTTGTATTTTGACCATGGGTTGTACTATTGGGGTGTTTTGTCCCCCACGAACAAAATTTTATTTTTTCAGTTAATGTTATTTATGTTTGTTGTTAATTTTGTGTGTTTAATAAATTTTTGGTTGAATAAGTGGCAAACCCTTCTAGATTGGTTGCTCCTCAAGAAGTACCCAATGAAGGTGCATCCGAGCTTGGATGGCAATGATAAGAATAACAAGTGAATGAAGCTAAGGTACATAGTTACCGTCGGCTAGAATTTTAGAATGCATTAGGACTTTACTCTTTTTGGTAAATAGAATATTGTCTTTTTGCAACATAATTGAATGAATGTTTCATCTAGAACTTAGAACCATATATTGTGAGGAAACCTCCATTGTACACTTAAATGCTGGAGTCTAATAAGTTTTGTTGATTCATTTGATTCATTATTTGTCTGTTATTATTGTGAGATTGTGGAAGCAATTAGAAATGATCAAGGCACTTGTTTTCTTTCGAGCACAACTACATCCAAAAACAACTTACCTGTGAGCAGAGAGAGTATTTGTTAACCCCTTTGAGCCTAAACAGTTGAATCTCGGCTTGAAATAAAGCGAGATCTCAAAAATCTTTTTTTTACAACCCGGAAAATATTGATTATTGTTCTTTTGCCGTAAAAAGGTAAGAGCATTCACTTAGGGTGTGGAAGAAATAAGTTGGGGAGAACGAAAAAGAATTGGTAAGCACCACAACTCTTGAAAAAGAAAAGAAAAACCGAGCAAGCATAGAAAAATATATGTATAGAAAATATAGAAAAGAAACATCTGTTTTGTACATTTGATGTGAAAGAAAAGAACAAAAATATAAAGAATGAAAATGAATGCTTGCTTGGAAGAAAAATAGTGAAAAATAAGAGTTGAGTTGTGGAATATGTGTTGTGAAGGTTACAAATAAGAAACAGATGAAACAAGTCGAGTAGTGTGAATAATACTGTGAATGTCTCTTTTGCATCGGCACTTTCGTTTCAATGGCCTTAGAAATGACCCTTGTTTGTTAACCTGACCAAGTTTCAACCGAAAAGCCCTTAGTGATCTTTTTGCTTCCACAGTACCATTTTTAATTGATTAGACATTGTATGAATCTATTTGATATCTTCATTATTTGTTAGTGAGTGAGATTAGTCCCGCGGTTGCAAACGCGCAAAATCTTCATTCCTTATTCGAAGAGGAGAGATAGGATGATTCATTCAGAATAGCATTGTTGTAGATAGATAAATATTTTGCATTACTATTTAAGTTTTAGTTCTTATGTATTATTTTATTCAAAACCGTTGGAAACGTGTATTTGCGGATTTCGCTTGTATTTGAGCCGTTTATCCAACTTCGGAGAAACTGTTTCTTTATGCAAATCCTCTTGTCTTTCAAGAGGCATACTTTGCTTGAGGACAAGCAAGAATCTAGTTGGGGAGAGTTGTTAGATGCCCAAAAGTGTTTATTTGAGCTATCATATGTGGGCATCTTTCACTCTTTTACCCTGCTAAAATTGTCAAAACCACATTCATTTTACATGGAATGCGTACATTGATAAACAAGCTTGGTGCCTTTGATGTGTTTGTTATTGTGCAGGAAAGGCATGAATTAATTGATAATAAAGACACAAGAGAATTGGCAAAGGAACCAAAGCAAAGGAGCATTTCATCTGCCAGCTCGCTAGGCGAGGATGTGGCGAAGCAAAACCTTCGCTAGGCGAGCTCCTGGCGAAAGGCTCCAGTAAATTGGTTAATTAATTCGCTAGGCGAACTGACGGCGAAGTGGCAGCGAATTCAGTCTGTTTTGGTGAAAAGAGCAGCCAGCACTAGCTCGCTAGGCGAGGCTCTAGCGAGTCCCCAGCGAGCATTCCAGTAGCAAAACCTCTCAACCTCGCTGGGGCGAAGGTTGAAGCGAGTTCTTCGCTAGGCGAAGGTCTGTTCGCTAGGCGAACATGACAGTTCCACAGGCCCAGTTTTCTCTGGGCGCAGGGGCATTTTGTGCCCACTTTTGGCCTTCGCTAGGCGAGCCATCTGCTCGCCTAGCGAACGTGACAGTTCTGCACTTGTCTATAAGTAGCAGGTGCCACTTTTTGTGCCCATACCACTTTTTACCAACTTTTCCATTTTTTGTACTTTCTCTTAGATATTTTACAGCATTGTTAGGAGGGATTTTTGATGCCCTAATTTCTTTTCTCTTCATCTAGCAACCATCTTCCTCAAAAAGAAGGTGGATTCCCATCCAACTTCGATCATTCGACTTGGATGTTGATCAACCCTCTTTTCTTACTTGCCGACCAAGCTACCATGAAAATGAGTAGCTAAGTCTCCATTTGTCAAGGTTAGATGTAGGTGATTTCCAAGCTTTGTGTGTAAATGTAAGGATCCTCATTTGTAAACTCTTTAACGGTAAATATATGATGAAAACTTTGTTTCTATTTAAAACTCTTTGTGTTGGTATTTGATCGAGAGATGTTTACCGATTCTTGACCTAGGTTTTCATCCAAACTTGTTTGTTAGCTAGAGATAGTAACGAATGATTTTGTTCACCATAAGGTTGAACCAAAACGTTGTCTTTTTGATAGATTGTGTTCGAGAGAAACAATGGATCAAAATGACAAAACTCACAATGGGTGTTCGAGAGAAACGCATTGAGAGGACTTTGTGAAATTATTTATCATCTAAAGGAGTTTATAATATTGTTGACCGTGCAAAAACATGCAAAGCAAATGTAATCATTGAAACCTAACTTTGACAATATTTCTCAGATTAATCAAAACATAACTTTTACCGCAATTAATTACTTTGTATGCAAGATAACTTGATTAAAACCAAAACCCTAGTGTTACATTAAGTTAAGATTAATTCAACCATTGAACGGCAGTGATATCTTACAATCTCTGTGGATACGATAACAAAACCCGACACTTAAAAACTGTCTCAACACTATCTCATCATATGCGTTAGCATTGGGATCATACCTTGGCACCCTCCTTACCCCTCTTTCATTGGGTTTATTTTAGGAGAGATCACCAAGCACCATGTGATTGTATCATGCTTGTATATTATCATTTTACTAACCAAAATACCAAAAATATGTCTTTGTATTTGCCTAACTCTTTTGCAGGAAGGGCATGATCCCCATTGATCTATCAAGTTCATATCTAGGGTTTGAGACCTTCATGACTAAGAGAACAACCAAAGATTGATCCACAATGTCTCAAAGCATCATATATGAGTCCCAATGATCTTTACATGTGATATTGATCAAGCATTCTTCAAGAGTTTGGAGGTGATTTGCCTTGGAAACCCTAGTTTAACTAGGTATCTTGAGTAACTTCTCCAACAAGCTATCTCACCAATTGATAAATTTATAAAGGGACACTTCAAAATTCATCATCTTATGTATATATGATCTACCATGAGCCTAAAAAGTCAAGAGAATTGAAGGTTAGCAAGTTGGTTGATGGTGGTTGGCCAGATGAATTCATTTGATCAAAACTAGGTCTCCCTAGATCCTATCTCCTACAATTTTCACCATATGAAAATGATTCCAAGAGAAATGTTACTCTAAATGACATTCCAAACAACTTTAATGTTGATATCAAGAGCTAGTTTTGCTTGGAAAATCATTTTCTATATTGAAACACTATAGGTCATTTTGTCTAAACCCTAATTTGAAAGTCGACTTCCCAAGGCCATAACTTGCTCAATTTTTATTATATGAAAGATTTATAAGTTTCACAATCAAATTCAAGATGTTTACTTCAACTTTTATGTTTAGAGTGAAGGCTAATTCAAATTTTATGAGCATGTGATATGAGGATACATTATAGGTCATTTTTGCCCTATACCATTGAACAAGTGATTTTCCTCAACTTCAAAAATGCATAACTCTATCATTATAAATCCAAATGACATGAAATTAGTGACTATTTTAAGGTCTGTTAAATATCTACAACTTTGATGAAGACATTTTTCTCATTTGAAGCGCACATAAAAAGTTGCGTAAGGTGGAATATTGAGATATATGGCTTTACACTTTGAAAAAATTTCAACATGTTGAAATTTCCAAATTTCCACCTCAAAATTCACCATGATCCAAGTCCCAAATGAAAAAGTGTCCAACATCAAAGTTGTTCCCCTTGATCTAAGATTTCCAAATAACCTAACTTTATGCATTTTGGATAAGGTTTGCTAGGACTGCGCATGGCTTTAATAGGTCTGCACCATTGAAAGAAATCAAATGTTCAAAATCTCATTTCACATTGCCTTGACATCCAAGCCTCATTTGAACTTCAGAACAGTTGTACATGGATCAAATTGGATTGCTTCATGGGCCTGTACACACCCATGCAAGCTTGTGCATCACCATGTCCAAATTTAGCAATTTTTCAAGTGTGCAAATATCAGTCTCAAATGCTATAAATCCAGGCCCTTGGAGCTCAATCCAAACAGACCTTGCGCGTCAACTTTGCCCCCTAACCCAAACCCTCACAATTCAAAGGAAAATCTGAGAATTTTCAACTTGAAAATTGAGTTTGAATCTCACTGTTTGGAGATTCAAAAACTCCAGGATCCAAAGCTTTGTACCATTGCCAAACCTCTTCTACAAGCTTCTCAAGTGTGATCAGATCAAGGTTGAAGCAAGCAAGATCCATATTTGCACAGTATTGAAGGTAAATTTCAGAAAACTTCTTCTCTTCGATTCTCACTCAATTCTCATCAATTCTCTTAGATCTTTGGTTGTCTGAAGTTCCACCAATGTAGGCAAGAAGTTTGAGTTTCTTTGAGGTCAAATCGAAGCAACTCAGTTGACACACCTGAAAATTCAACTCCTCATATCTTTCTATATATTTGGAGTTAGTTGAAATTAAGGTCAGATTCGTGCTCTACGCCATTTTTTCTTTCAGATCATGTCCTCTTTTTTTATTTTAGTGATGGTTGAGGATGGACCAGTCCGGTGAGGTCCATCAGAGAAGAAGACCGGAGCTCTGGCTCCAGCGGTGTGTTGGCACGTCTCCAGACCACATGATCCTTTTGAAATGTTTTAATCTTAGGCGTTGGTTTTGATTACCACGCGTGTGGCGCGTTGACTAAGTTCCACCATGGAACGCGCGTTTCCATCCACTTGATTTGCCACCTCAATTAATGAGGGAGATCAAGTGGTCCACGTTTTTTTTGATTTTTTGATTTTTATTTTAATTCATTTGATCTTCATTAATTCATATTAATTTTAATATTTATCCAAAAAATATGAGAGTTTCACCAAAAAAATTAAAATAAATTCCTCTTTCATGTTTTGAATTAAAATTATTTTTTGGATCATTATTAATATTTTTCATGATTTAATTGATTTTGTGAATATTTTTAATTGTTTAAAAATACTTTTAAGTCTTTAAAAATTCTGAAATTTTTTCTCCAAGGTCCTTTGACCTTGTTTGACCTATGATAAATCTCATGGCCATTTCTTTGGTGTTTTGATGAGGTTTTAGGAATTTGATAAACCATATTTAATTTAATGCATTATTTTTAGTATTTTTAAATTGAATAAATGCCAAATAATTGTGTTGAGCTATTGTGATGATTTGTATAAGTTTGACTTATGTTGTTGGGCCTTGGTCAAGGTTGATTTTACTTTGTTAGATTAAGATCATTGGATTTAGGGGATTGATGGAATGTACATTCCATCTCCCAAAATGAATGAATGATCTTAATTTGGTAAAAGTCCTCCTTTGACCAATTTGAGTTTTGATCCATTCCTCTCCCTCTTCATCTAATTCCCCTTATTTATGCATCCATTTCATTTGGCCTATGATATCTCTAAATCCTAAGGCTAGTTGATTGCAAAATCAACATAACTAAGGATGAGATTAGACCACCCCTTTTGCATATTCTTTTTCTGTGTGGTATGTTTCATGAGCATAGTCCATTATACTATGTCTCTAACATGCATTAACACCAAAATTCTATTGCCCGACCTCAAATAGTTGTGACTTCTACATAAGTCCAATTACAATTGCTTAACATATCGCTAAATTTTTGACACAAAAAGGCATAGCATTCTAGTTAGTGAGATTGTAAGTCTCCCCCCTTTCATGGTATTGTGTGGAAACTTTGCCTTTTTTCCTTCCTTTGGAAGATGTCTTGGTTCAAGGATCCATGCTTGTGATAAGAGGGTTGAGTGTTCTCCAAAGAATGACTTAAAATGAAAAGAAAAAGCAAAACAATACTAACTTCTAACCCATTAACAACTAACATTTAATTTCAAGTCATTTACTTTAATGCAATATAATTTCAAGTCCTTAATCATTTGCTATTAATCATACCATTCTAATTGTTTATGTTAATGCCATTTTCACTTTGTCCACTTGGACTATATTGTGTGATATATCTAGTTTGTATATATATTTTTTTATTTGTGTGGTCTTTAACCATTAATGCACATAATAACAACAAAAACCCTAAAAAACTTTTGTGTGGACTGTTGACTTGATCTTGGATAATTGGACTTAGAATCTAGGCAACCTCCCTATGCTAAAGGACTTGGCCAATGCCAACTTTTCATGAAACCAAGTGCTTGCAATTTGAAACTTCATCTAATACATCATTGAAGATCCCTTTGAGTTCATCTGCAACATGATCATTATGAAGCTGTTATTTTGAACTTGTGACTTATAGAATTCATCTGTTACATGGGCTAATTGGAAGAAGATCATGGAGTGGCTACGCTTGGATATGGCTATCTTTATTTCATGCCTTGCTCTTCAAGATAATATATTGTGCATTGTTTTATTGCTTGATTCTAAATTTCCTAGGGAATTTGGGTTTCTATATGACATTCTTGTCTATTGGATTGCTACCCATTGGTCATATCTTTTCAACCCTTAACTTTTAATTTTGTGCTTAGGATTAGTCTCTTCATCTCCTCCCCGCTTATTTAATTTCAAAATCTCCCCCCTCTCTTTTTTTTAAAAAAAATCTTCTTTGCTTGTACTATTGTTTTCTCTAAACTTAGACCTTTGTAAACTAGAAACTTTGGCCTTAAAACTTCTTTGCATTTTTAAACTTCTTTTCTTAATCAAACATGTAAATAGACTTAATTATACTTGACTTAAAACTTTCAACAAGCCAAAAAGAACTAACTCATTCAAACCATTTTTAGGCCTTTGTGCCTTTCAAACTTAATTTTTGTTAAAAGCAATGCATCCATTTTGAAATTTATACCATGAACTACGAGGTTTTGATCCCTCATTTTTATGTTGGTACATAGGCACAAGTCCGAAGGTCTTGTCAAACACAAAAAATATAGTTAATGAATTCTTTTCTCATCCCTCCACTCTATTTGTTTGTATACATCATTTTTGTATAAAACACATATGCACACAAAAAAGGGCTCCCTAGGAGTACCTAGGGCACTTTGGGTGCTAACACCTTCCCTCTGTGTAACCAACCCCCTTACCTGTAATCTCTGACATTTTATTAGTTTTAATTTGAAAACTTCTTACTTTTGGGTTTTGTTCGTACTTTTCCCTTTTCCCTTGGAAACAATAAAAGTGTGGTGGCAACTCTGGTTTTATTGATGTCTAGCTTATCCATAGCTTGATGATCATGAATTTACCGCTACATGGCACATATCTTATGATATGCCAAAATCACTTAAGCGCGTGGTACCTTACCATATTTCATATTTTGCTTAAGTACATCGTACCTTACGATGTTCTACAATTGACTTAAGTGCACCGTACCTTATGGTGTTACTTATTTACTCTATCTCTCATCAATTTGTCCTTTTGTGTGTGACCCTGTAGGTTTTCGTGACATTAACAATTATATTAAATCACATATTTAACATAATAAACAGTGAGTGGTATCTAGCAACACATCACTGTTATCCAAGACACGAAAATGTCATGTGATATGACAAATCCTTTTATGATAATAATTATGTGTACAATTACCTTTTTGCCCCTATGTATATATTGAACACAAGGCATAGACGGTGTCATCCTTGTCCAGTTCAATATTGGACCCGTAGACATTTATCCTGTTACGCGGGATGGACAAATTCCATCTAGGTCACTCATGTCCCTCAGCATGCTTCGTGGTGTACTCATCAACTGTCTTTATGGTCATCTAGTTACGGACAACATTTTATCAGCAATAAAGCACTCGACTCTACATCTAGGGTCCATAGTGGTTTTAGGTCGAAGGGTGGTATACACCACTATCACCATGAGAATAACTTATGATACTTTGCATAACATTCTATATGGTATTCTCATAGCGGGTCAATCCAGTATAAATATTACTCCTAATATTCATACCTATGTTTAAGACTTGATAACTTCTTATCCATGATCCATGAGATACGATCATCAGTCTATATATATAATATTCTTAATACTTTAATGTTATCCCACTTCACAATAAAGCTCGACTACGAATACTTTAAGAATATTGTCCTTATGTTTAATGGGATCTCATGATTAAGTCACACTTGATACATTAAAAGGACTAGCTATTATAGGGACTTTATTAAACAAACATAATAAAGAAAAAATCCTTTTCTTATTAATAAATAATTTGATACAAGTACCAAAAGTATTGGCCTCTAGGGCTTACACCAACACCTGTGTCACTCCCCCGGGCAGTTATGGACACTTTGATTTTTGGACAGGGTTTATTTTAGTGAGTAATTAAGGTCTTAACTCGAAATAAGTGTAAGTTAATGGTGATTTGTGTCCTAGTTTAGTATAAATAGAGACTTATAGCTTTAGAAAAAGGGGAGACCTAGGGGTGAAACGTAGGGGTTACTTTTTACTACTATCACTCAAAACAATTGTTATTGCTCTAAGTTCCTAGCTTAAGTTCTTATTATTTTTCTTGTAATTTTTTAGCAACGCTGATATTATAATCTTGACTTTATTTTCATTTCAATTTTCTATTGATTTACTTATTTTTATTTACTTTTCTTTCAATGTCCTTAAACTTATTTATTGTTGTTCTTCATCTCACCACGAGTGCGTAAATCATTAGGGACATGGGGTTATGAGATTCCATCTCATGATAAATTCCTATCAAGTCATTCATTTGTAATTATGAGAAATATAAGTGTGCTTTATTTTAGAATTCGAACTCTAATCCATGCATATGTCAGTTGTGAAAGCAAAGTCAAAATAGATGTCAATCATGTATCAAAAGATAATGATTTGACATTTAAAAATGGAGTACTAAACAATTGAGTTTGAGGCGCGAATAACAAGGCGACTTGATCTCAGTTGGGAAACAATCAAGATGAAGCGTCACATGACAAGGCGTAACGCTTTTGAGTGAACTACTTAGATGTTCCTGAAACACATTTAGATGCACACGCCATAGAAGTGGGTGTCACACATATTTACCTAAATTTCAATAAAAATAGCTTATAAATTCTCGTAATTCAAACATGAATGATCATAGGGGTGAGTCTAGATGTATGATCATAGCTCTAAGTCCTTATTTTTATTATTTATTAAAATCTATTTTTCAAACTGAATGAAACACTCTTTTGCGATGGTTTTAGCTAAACATAGTTAGAGCAAAATTTGGTACTCATACACCTCTTTATGGGATCGATCTTTTAACTACTTGACACAACCGTGCACTTGTGGTTCACACACGATTAAGTTTTTTGCACCGTTATCGGGGAGGTGTTTTGATATCAAATTTTTGTTCCAACGCCGTTTAAACTAAAGCACCTTTATTTTCTATTTTTTTATTTTTTGCAAAAAGTCCTTCCTTTGAGAATGATTCTCGTTGGAGAATATATTCAAGATATGGTCAATTACGTGAACAACCATTGAGACCCTTACCCCAATACCTATAATCCATAGTGGATAGATCACCCAAATTTTCTCTACAATAACACCCCTAGTATACCGAGGAACCACAAAATTTCTAACAATCACACCTTGAATTGTTAATGGAGAATTTTATTGTGACACAAGCTCTCTCTAACCTAGAATCTATGATGGAGAGATTCGTGGCGACACAAACTTTCTATAATGAAGACTTTAGAAACTAAAATCTCTAAACTAATGAAGTCCTTAGGCATCTAAATACTATATTCGAGTATCTTGCAACTCACATCAAGGCATTGGAGACCAAAATCTCCCACCTTGCACACATCCCTCTAGGATCCTTCCCTGAGGAATGTGTGAATGTTGTAACAACCAAAAGTGAAAAATAAGTTTAAAGTTATAAAGAGAATGATAAAGAGGTAGAGGAGAGTTTTGGTGAGAAAATGGTTGAGATTGAGGAAAATCCACCGACACCACCCAAAAAGGAGGTTATCGAAAAGGTAGAGAAGGAAGCACCTTATGCTGATATTTCTTCGATTCCTTTTCAATAAATATTTGTGGAGGCTAAGGTAAGTGTCCAATCCAAAAGGTCTTCGGAAATATTGGAAAATAATGAGGTCTTATCTAAAAAATTAGAGGACCATGAAACTGGAGAAATTATTGATGTTAAGAGGGGAAAAATTGACCTTTAAGGTGGAGGATGAAAGGATTAAAGTCAAATCCAAAAAGCTGATACTTAGGATAGAACCAGAACCACCCCCACAAGCTCAGAAGTATGAACCACCCCATAGGAAAAAGGAAAGGAATAGTGATGGATAAGAGAGATGGTCATTTTTGAAGGACTGCCATGAGTGCTTGCATAAAATTATTTTTGCATTTATTTTTGCAAAGGATGAGTGCTCAGAAGTATTTCCCTTATTTTAGCTTTTATTTTTGCATTTTTAAGTTTTATTTATCTGTTATGTGTTTTTGTGTTGTTAGGATGGTTTGGTTGAATAAAATTACACATGTCATTGTTGAAAATCCAAAAATTGAGTCGTTAATTTTTTATTTTTTTTTGAAAAAGCTCTTAATTTTAAAAATATTTTGAGAAAGTGTATAGAACTGTAATGAGGATTGGCTAAGTTTAGGGCCCCGTGGAAAACCGATAAAATCGATATTATCTTAACACCCTTAATTTCCCAAATTAGTCACGAGTTTAGCACGTGTTTATGTACCATAGTGATCAGATCTTGAGAAGTAGTTCCTGAATAGTTGATTACGACAATCTGGCATAATTTAGATTCATATAACATGCTTGATCGATTGAGGAAAAATAAAAACACCCAAAAATTGAAAAAAAATAATAAATTGAAAAAGAAAAATATCTAGCCATAAAAGGCAATTGTACTCATTAAGTTGGGTAACCCTCACCCGATTATTCAACCCAACGATGATTGAACCCTTAAGTCGAACAAAAAGAAAATAAACATGTTTGCATATATGGTGTATCAAATAAATAAATAAAATTCAAGGTTGATCTTACATGTATGTGATGATTATCATAATTCAAAAATGCCTTAATTTGATTATCCCAACGTAAAGAAAGAAAATCGAAAAGAGACTTAAGTCCAAAGCATAACTAGAGAGGTGACCAAAGTAGGAAACTTATTACTGTATTTGTTTTATGGTTTTATGTTTCGATAATTCTTCTGGTATTAGTGAGTACAGAGGAACTTGAGTTTTAGCCGGTCGAAATAACATCTCATGTATGAGTATCAATTGATTTCATATTTTTTATCTTTTGAAGAATCAAAAACCATTTGATTCTAATTATTTTTAAGCAAGCTTGTTGCTTGAGGACAAACAACCGTTCAAGTTTAGGGGTATTTTAAAGGGGGTATGTGCATTGTTTTTCGTACTTGTTTTATTTCCATTTTCACGTGTGTTTGCATCATTTTAGTTATATTTTATGCATTTTTGTCTTCCTTTTATATTTTCGGGTAATAAGAGGTCAAAGGATTGAATCAGAACGAAAAAATGCCAAAAACCACATGAAAATGATCCCTCCCATTCAAATTTCCCTATACCAACACGGCTTGACCGTGTTCCATGACATGGGTCATGTTGGCCCCTTTGAGCCACCTTTATACAAGTAACCAGAGGCAGACATGTAACACCCTTCTAAAATACCCCAAATGTTTAATAATAAAACAACAACAATTAAATCATACATATCAGAGTAATCATGCATCTCAAGGGTGTCACATAACAACTTCTTCACAAAAGTCAATATAAAATCAGTCATGCTCAATTTTATTCAACATAAAACTTCTTTAACAATACGCAGCGGATAAAATATTTCAACATCTGTAATTCATCAAAATTAACATTTATTCAACAATTCAAACATCCCGTCCCGATGTTACATCTATCAGAGCATGACCCTCTAACCACACTAGACTTCAAGCACTAGCTTCTATTCGACTCACTGCTCGTTACCTGAAAAATATAGCTGTAAGGGTGAGTTCCTCAATCGATATAACAAATATTATAATTTATCATGTTATGTTAAGTAATTCTACACGTTAAATCACCCTAATTATATCCTGCAGTCATTTACGGCATATCAACTAAAATATCGTGCTCAATCACAACGTCAATACAACTCCATAACAACATACAATGCAACTCAATAACAACATAAAATGCAACTCAATGAGACTCGACTCTTCATGCATGTGGTACCATTTGGAGTAAAACTCCCAACTTAAAATCATTGCCAGTTTAGTGGGCATCAAGGCATAAGCCTTCAACTTTCAACTTAAAATTTTGCCAATCCAGGCCAACGTGGTGTGAGCAAAAGCCCCATAATTTTTTTTTGCCAATCCAGGCCAACGTGGTGTGAGCAAAAGCCCCGACTTAATGCATATGAATGTATATGACATGTACGACTTGCGACTTCAACAACATAATAACAACAGCAACACAACAGCTTTTTCAACAAAACAACTTAAAATCAACTTTGGCTCATCAGCCTACAACTTAGTATTTTCAACGAAACAACTTATATTCAACTTTGGCTCATCAGCCTACAACTTAGGATTTTCAACAAAACAACTTATCAACATATTTGCATCAACATTTCACAACATAAAACCCAACAGATTTATTCATCACATTTAACTACAATGGTTCAATCCCAATCACATTTACAACATAAAAATCAACTATTTTTCCACACTGCAAAGTGTTATCAAGTTTCGCTGCTGACAAAAAAACCATCATGCACGTCTACGAACAAAATTGAAGGCTTTGAGTCGACCGTAGGGGTCAGCTCAAAGTTCGCGGTTGGCGCAAAGACTCTGCTCAACTGGAGGGAGTCGGCGCAAAGGCCCCTTGCGTCGACGCATGGGGTCGACGCTTAACTCACGGGTCGGCGCCAAAATGCCTTGCGTCGACGCATGCAGTCGGCGCATGCCCCACGGGTCAGCGCACGCCGACCCTATGGTCGACCGCTCGCGCGCAGACTCAGATTTTTCTGAGTTATTCCAAAGTTCTGTCAGCTTCACGCAGATCAGGTTTTCCGGCCGCTTCCGCATCTAAAACCCTTTCTAAGAAAACCTAATTTGTCTTTAATTTAGTAGCGCCGAATCAAGTTTTTAATTGTGATCCGTGCTATAGTCTAACATTTTCGACTCACACAACTATCAATTCAATTTGCAGTTTTTAACACGGTTTATCCAACGTCAATTTCAGCATATACAGTCCCAATTAGGGTTAAATCAACGGCTTATCACTACCCATGACATGTTAATCTATAATACCCGTTAACCGACGATAAACCCCCCTTACCTGAGATAATCCGGCAATTCTCTAAGCTTTAGCTTTTCCGTTCCTCAACCGTGCTTTTCGGCTCTTTGCCCTTTTTCCTCTTCTCTGCAGCTTCTCTGAGTTTCACGTGAAATTTCTTTGTTAAGAATGAAACCCTTTTCTTTATTCCCACTTATATATATATATTCCAATTATTATTATTCCAAAATAATAATAATAATAATAATAATAATAATCCAATAATCCAATTTATTTAATTAAATTAATAATTATATTATCAACTTGATTAAATAATTCTTTTTTTCTTTATTTGGGGTGTTACAACTCTCCCCCACTAAAAGAGTTTTCGTCCTCGAAAACATACCTCAAGCAAATAACTCTGGATAGGACTCTTTCATCTGACTCTCCAGCTCCCAAGTCACATTGCCACCTGCTGGTCCTCCCCAAGCTACCTTCACTAAGGCAATCTCTTTACCCCGCAACTGCTTCAACTCTCGATCCTCAATCCTCATAGGCGATGTTTCAACAGTCAGGTTATCTCTCACCTGTACATCATCTACTTGGATCACATGCGACGGATCATGAATATACCTCCTCAACTGAGACACATGAAAAACCTCATGCAAATTCGCAAGTGACGGCGGTAAAGCGATACGATAGGCTACTTCTCCTATCCTCTCCAAAATCTGATAAGGACCAATAAATCGCGGTGTCAACTTCTTCGACTTCAAAGCTCGACCAACACCAGTTATCGGAGTGACACGAAGAAACACATGATCCCCCTCTTGGAACTCAAGTGACTTCCTCCTCTTATCATGATAACTCTTCTGACGACTCTGAGCAATTCTCATCTTCTCCTGAATCATCTTAATCTTTTCCGTAGTTTGTTGAATAATCTCCGGTCCAATCACAGCACTCTCACCGGACTCATACCAACATAACGGTGTCCGACATCTCCTACCATACAAAGCTTCAAACGGTGCCATACCAATACTCGAATGAAAACTATTGTTGTAGGTAAACTCAATCAAAGGCAAATAACAATCCCAAGCACCTCCCTTTTCCAAAACACAAGCTCTCAAAAGATCCTCTAATGACTGAATCGTCCTCTCAGTCTGACCATCAGTCTGCGGATGATATGCAGAACTCAATCTCAGCTTAGTCCCTAAAGCCTTCTGCAAACCTTCCCAAAACTTCGATGTAAATCTAGGATCTCTGTCCGAAACAATACTCGACGGAATACCATGCAAGCTTACAATTTCCTCAATATACAACTCAGCTAGCCTCTCTAACGGATAATCCATTCTGATCGGAATGAAATGAGCCGACTTCGTCAATCTATCAACAATCACCCAAATAGCCTCAAAATTCTTACTTGTTCTCGGTAAACCAGAAACAAAGTCCATACTGATACTATCCCATTTCCACTCTGGAATCGCCAACGGTTGCATTAGCCCAGACGGCTTCTGATGCTCAATCTTCGACTTCTGACAAGTCAAACCGGAATACACAAAACTTGCAATTTCTCTTTTCATTCCCGGCCACCAAAATAACCTTTTCAAATCATGATACATCTTCGTAGCTCCAGGGTGAATACTCAACCCACTACGATGTCCTTCCTCAAGAATACTCTTCTTAAGTTCTGTAACATCCGGAACACACACCCGACTACCAAATTTCAAAATACCAGTCTCATCAATTCTGAATTCGCCACCTTGACCTTGACTCACTAGAGTCAACTTATCAACCAAAAGCACATCAGATTTCTGACCCTCTCTGATCTCATCCAGAATACCACTTGTTAACTTCAACATTCCCAATTTAACACTATGGTGAGTACTCTCACACACCAAACTCAAATCTCTAAACTGTTCAATTAAATCCAACTCCTTAACCATTAGCATAGACATATGCAATGATTTCCGACTCAACGCATCAGCCACTACATTTGCTTTACCCGGATGGTAATTCAAACCAAAGTCATAATCCTTCAGAAACTCTAACCATCTCCTCTGTCTCATATTCAGCTCTTTCTGATCAAACAAATACTTTAAACTTTTATGGTCACTGAAAACTTCAAATCTTGACCCATACAAGTAATGTCTCCATAACTTCAGAACAAACACCACAGCCGCCAACTCTAAATCGTGCGTCGGATAATTCCTCTCATGAATCCTCAGCTGTCTTGAAGCATAAGCTATAACCTGCTTATTCTGCATCAACACGCCACCCAAACCCAACAATGAAGCATCACAATAAACTTCAAATGGTTCCGACGAACTCAGTAATGTCAGAATAGGAGCAGTAGTCAACCTTCTCTTTAGCTCTTGGAAACCTTCTTCACATTTTGAGTCCCAAACAAACGCTTGCCCCTTTCTAGTCAACATCGTCAACGGTAACGCCAACTTAGAAAACCCTTCAATGAACTTCCTATAATAACCAGCCAAACCAAGAAAACTTCGAATCTCAGCAACAGACTTCGGAGCTTCCCACTTAGATACCGCTTCTATCTTAGAAGGATCAACAGCAACACCACCTCTTGAAATCACATGACCAAGAAAACTTACCTCTTCTAACCAAAATTCACACTTGGACAATTTAGCAAATAATTTCTTTTCTCGTAGAACTTCCAAAACCACTCTCAAATGCTCAGCATGCTCTTCTTCCGATTTCGAATACACCAAAATATCATCAATAAATACCACAACAAACTTATCTAGGTACGGATGGAAAATCCTATTCATATACTCCATAAATACTCCAGGTGCATTAGTCACACCAAAAGGCATTACAGAATACTCATAATGTCCATACCTTGTCCTGAAAGCAGTCTTCTGAATATCCTCAGTCTTCACACGTATCTGATGATACCCAGATCTCAAATCTATCTTGCTGAACACACTTGCACCAACCAACTGATCCATCAAATCATCAATCCTCGGCAAAGGATACCGATTCTTGATCGTCACTTTATTCAGTTGCCTGTAGTCCACACACAACCTCATAGTACCTTCTTTCTTCTTAACCAATAGCACTGGCGCACCCCACGGTGACACACTCGGACGAATAAATTTCTTATCCAACAGATCTTCCAACTGACTCTTCAATTCAGTTAACTCAACAGCAGACATACGGTACGGAGCCATCGATATCGGTCTAGTACCAGGTACCAAATCAATCGAGAACTCCACTTCGCGTTCTGGTGGTAATTCATTCACCTCTTCAGGAAACACATCAGGAAAATCACGCACCACGGCTAGATCACAAATCACCATCTTATCCTTGGCCTCTAAAGTTGCTAACAGCATAAACAACTCTGCCCCATCAGCTACTTCTTCATTCACCTGCCTTGCTGATAGAAACAAACTCTTTCCTTCCTCAATCTCAGGAAAGACTACCGTCTTATCAAAACAATTGATAGAAACTCGGTTAAACACCAACCAGTTCATACCCAGAATAACATCAATCTGCGCTAGTGGAAGACACACTAGGTCCATCCCAAAGTCTCTACCAAAAATACTCAAAGGACAATTTAAACAAACCGAAGTAGTAGTCACTGAACCCTTCGCAGGAGTATCAATTACCATACTTCCAAACATCTCAGATATCTCTAACTTAAGTTTCACAGCACAATCCAAAGATATAAAGGAATGAGTCGCACCTGTGTCAATAATAGCTACAAGAGGAAAGCCATTAATATAACACGTACCTCGGATCAAACGATCATCTGCAGAAGTCTCAGAACCCGATAAAGCAAAGACCTTGCCTCCAGACTGATTCCCTTTCTTCGGCTTCTGACACTGACTTCCAATATGCCCTTCTTCACCACAATTAAAACAAATCACTTCCTTGTGCTTGCAATCAGCTATTGCATGCCCAGTCTTACCACAGCGAAAACACCTCTTCACTTCAGCAGTACATACATTACTCTTATGACCAGCCTGACCACATTTGAAGCAAACTATACCAGTAGGAGCACCTCCCCTACTAGTCCTCTGAGCTGGAGCAGCTACTTGTTTCCCTTTTCCAGCTGGAACATCATACGGCTTGCCACGGTTTTGATGTTGCTTGCCTCTGCGATCACTGACAATCTTGTAATGAGCATTATTGTCCTCTTCAAATATCCTGCAGCTATCAACCAACTCAGTAAAAATGCGTATCTTCTGATACCCAACAGCCTTCTTAATTTCAGAGCGCAATCCATTTTCAAACTTGATGCACTTTGAAAATTCAGCACCAACACCAGTGTAATGAGGATAAAATTTGGACAACTCCACAAATTTCGCAGCATAATCCGTGACAGACATGTTCCCTTGCTTCAGCTCAAGGAATTCAATCTCCTTCTTACCACGGACATCCTCTGGATAATACTTCCTCAGAAATTCCCTACGGAATACATCCCAAGTAACGACTTCACCTGCCGCGGTCAACCTCTCGTGAGTCTCTAGCCACCAGTCATCAGCTTCGACTGCTAGCATGTGAGTACCATACCGAACCTTCTGAGCTGGAGTACAATCCATAACACGGAAGATTCTCTCAATCTCTTTCAACCATCCCAAGGCTGCATCTGGATCATGCTTTCCTTTAAACACCGGCGGGTTCTCTCTCTGAAAAGTCGCCAAGCTACGTGATCCAGCATCTCCACCAGCATTTGGCAAGTTCTGCACAGCTTGTGCCATTGCTTGCATTGCGGCAGCCATTGCAGCGTCATTCCTTCCAGCCATTTCAACTTATCAATACAACACAACTTAAAGTTAGATTGGTAACAATACACAATTGTTAGACAAAACGACACGACAACTGGCCGGACGGACCGACCTGCTCTGATACCACTAATGTAACACCCTTCTAAAATACCCCAAATGTTTAATAATAAAACAACAACAATTAAATCATACATATCAGAGTAATCATGCATCTCAAGGGTGTCACATAACAACTTCTTCACAAAAGTCAATATAAAATCAGTCATGCTCAATTTTATTCAACATAAAACTTCTTTAACAATACGCAGCGGATAAAATATTTCAACATCTGTAATTCATCAAAATTAACATTTATTCAACAATTCAAACATCCCGTCCCGATGTTACATCTATCAGAGCATGACCCTCTAACCACACTAGACTTCAAGCACTAGCTTCTATTCGACTCACTGCTCGTTACCTGAAAAATATAGCTGTAAGGGTGAGTTCCTCAATCGATATAACAAATATTATAATTTATCATGTTATGTTAAGTAATTCTACACGTTAAATCACCCTAATTATATCCTGCAGTCATTTACGGCATATCAACTAAAATATCGTGCTCAATCACAACGTCAATACAACTCCATAACAACATACAATGCAACTCAATAACAACATAAAATGCAACTCAATGAGACTCGACTCTTCATGCATGTGGTACCATTTGGAGTAAAACTCCCAACTTAAAATCATTGCCAGTTTAGTGGGCATCAAGGCATAAGCCTTCAACTTTCAACTTAAAATTTTGCCAATCCAGGCCAACGTGGTGTGAGCAAAAGCCCCATAATTTTTTTTGCCAATCCAGGCCAACGTGGTGTGAGCAAAAGCCCCGACTTAATGCATATGAATGTATATGACATGTACGACTTGCGACTTCAACAACATAATAACAACAGCAACACAACAGCTTTTTCAACAAAACAACTTAAAATCAACTTTGGCTCATCAGCCTACAACTTAGTATTTTCAACGAAACAACTTATATTCAACTTTGGCTCATCAGCCTACAACTTAGGATTTTCAACAAAACAACTTATCAACATATTTGCATCAACATTTCACAACATAAAACCCAACAGATTTATTCATCACAATTAACTACAATGGTTCAATCCCAATCACATTTACAACATAAAAATCAACTATTTTTCCACACTGCAAAGTGTTATCAAGTTTCGCTGCTGACAAAAAAACCATCATGCACGTCTACGAACAAAATTGAAGGCTTTGAGTCGACCGTAGGGGTCAGCTCAAAGTTCGCGGTTGGCGCAAAGACTCTGCTCAACTGGAGGGAGTCGGCGCAAAGGCCCCTTGCGTCGACGCATGGGGTCGACGCTTAACTCACGGGTCGGCGCCAAAATGCCTTGCGTCGACGCATGCAGTCGGCGCATGCCCCACGGGTCAGCGCACGCCGACCCTATGGTCGACCGCTCGCGCGCAGACTCAGATTTTTCTGAGTTATTCCAAAGTTCTGTCAGCTTCACGCAGATCAGGTTTTCCGGCCGCTTCCGCATCTAAAACCCTTTCTAAGAAAACCTAATTTGTCTTTAATTTAGTAGCGCCGAATCAAGTTTTTAATTGTGATCCGTGCTATAGTCTAACATTTTCGACTCACACAACTATCAATTCAATTTGCAGTTTTTAACACGGTTTATCCAACGTCAATTTCAGCATATACAGTCCCAATTAGGGTTAAATCAACGGCTTATCACTACCCATGACATGTTAATCTATAATACCCATTAACCGATGATAAACCCCCCTTACCTGAGATAATCCGGCAATTCTCTAAGCTTTAGCTTTTCCGTTCCTCAACCGTGCTTTTCGGCTCTTTGCCCTTTTTCCTCTTCTCTGCAGCTTCTCTGAGTTTCACGTGAAATTTCTTTGTTAAGAATGAAACCCTTTTCTTTATTCCCACTTATATATATATATTCCAATTATTATTATTCCAAAATAATAATAATAATAATAATAATAATAATCCAATAATCCAATTTATTTAATTAAATTAATAATTATATTATCAACTTGATTAAATAATTCTTTTTTTCTTTATTTGGGGTGTTACAAGACACATCAAACTCATGTTCCTTGACATAGCCCATGTCAGCCCACAGGCAGTTACGAACTCTTTAATTTTTGGACTTTTTGTGACTTTTTTGGCTTTCATAAGCCCATAGGCTTTATGTTAGTCGTAATTAAGGTCTTAACTCAAAATAAGTATACATTATTGATGATTTATGGCCTAGTCTAGTACAAATAGAGGCCTCTAGCTTGAGAAAAAAAGGGAGACCTAAGGGTGACACTTAGGGGTCACATTTTACTACTATCACTCAAAACAATTGTTGTTGTTCTTAGTTCCTAGCTTAAGTTCTTACTATTTTTCTTGTAATTTCTGCACTTGTGATATTCTAATCTTAACTTTATTTTCATTTCAATTTTCCATTGTTTTACCTATTTGTATTTACTTTTCTTGCAATGTTTTTAAACTTCTTTACTATTGTTGTTCATCTCACCATGAGTGAGTAAATCCTTAAGAACATGAGGTTATGAGACTCCATCTCATGAAAAAATACTATCAAGTTATTCATTTGTAATTACGATAAATATAGGTTTTCTTTATTTTAGAATTCGAACTCTAATCCATGTTTATGTCGGTTGTGAAAGCAAAGGAAAAATAGATGTCAATCATGTATAGAAAGTTAATGATTTGACATCCGAAAGCAGATTACTAAACAATTGAGTTTGAGGCTCCACTGACAAGCCGACTTGATCTCAATTGTGAAACAATTAATATGCGATGCCGCATGATAAGGCATAACATTCTTGATTGAACTACTTAGTTGCGTCTGAAACACGTTTAGATGTGCACGCCATGATAGTGCGTGTCACACACATTTACCTAAATTTCTATAAAAATAACTTAGATATTCTCGTAATTTAAATATGAATGATCATAGGGGTGAGTCTTGATGGATGGTCATAGATCCTAGTCCTTCTTTTTGTTATTTATTAAAATATATTTTTCAAACTGAATCAAACACTCTTTTGTGATTGTTTTAGCTAAACATAGTTACAGTGAAATTTGGTACTCATACACCTCTTTGTGGGATCAATCTTTTTACTACTTGACACAAACGTGCACTTGCGGTTCACACACGATCAAGACGCCCTTTCTAGATAACTTTAAGTCGCCTTCATAATCTAAGTTTGAATGGCACATCAACCCATATAAACATGTTGCCTCCACCAACATGCAATTGGCTATCATTGGAGCCCCCTGACTTCTTAAAATTCAAGCTCCTCTCTAGTACCTTTAGAGATGCTACCTTGAGGTGGTATATGGGCCTACCTCGACTCTCCATCACCAACTATCAGGACTTAGTGAAGAAACTAGTTCATTAGTTTGCAGCAAGCAGGCACATAAAGTTGGTTATCATCAATTATTCAACATTTACCAGTACCTCTTTGAATCTCTAAGAGATACCTCACCTGCTTCAATGAGGCTAAAATCAAGTTAATATATCCAAACTAGAAAAAAATTGTATGAGCATTCCAGAATGGGCTCGGGATGGGACATTTCAACGAATCCTCTCCTAAAGGCCATTGACATCCTTGGCCGAAGTAGTAACACGGGGAAAAATGTTACATCAAGGGAGAGAAAAACAATGCTGAAAAGAAGGCTCAAAATGCCAAAAAATAAGTACTTATAATGTTGATAGCTAATGAAAGGGTTAATACATATCGCCCATCAAAGAAACAACGACATTTAAGAGAAATGGAAAATCCACTGAGAGCTTCACTTCTCTAAACACTCACTTAGATCTGATATGGAGAACGGTCCTCCACATGCATCGCATCCCTCAGTCACTACCTTCGAAGGCATGCCTCATGGGACCTGAGCCCAACAGTTAGTGCAAGTTCAACAAAGTCAAGGACCATACTAAGGACTACTATCCGCTTAAGATGGAGATAGAGCGCCTGATCCATAAGGTTCACTTGAAGAAGTATGTCAAGAGAGACTCCACTCAAGGGTCAGTCGAATCTAACTCTCTGGGGTGAGATGGATCAGGGATTCTTGGATCCAAGTGTAAGTATGAGTGTGCAACCTAAGAGAGGTGAATTAGGTTTTATGAGTTAGCGCACAAATGCAGAAAAATAAAAGTGTGGGAAAGTAAAAGAGACACAAGAAATTATACTAGTTCCCCTTATCAACCAAGGGTGTGTCCAGTCCATTCACAGTACGTGAAATATTTCACTATGTCAAATCTTTGTACAACCTCACACCAAGAACCTCTTACAATCTTCTAACACAACATACCAAACCTATGATGGACTTTGGATCTCCCTGATTCAAATGACATTTTTTTATAACTAATACCAAATACCTTTCTGGAATTTGAATATCCACGAATCAAAGAACCTTTTTACAACAAACAGAAAGAACGACACTTCTTATTTACAAACACTTATAGAAAGTACACACATTTTCTTTACAGACAATATCATCACACACTTTGCAAACCCGGGGAGGTGCCTTGCATAAGTTGGCTTTGTGAGTTTATTTTCTTTCTTTAGTCTAGTTTGGTTTTGATTGTATTTTCAAGTTGTGCATCCTTATTCTCTTTTAATTAAACTCTCTTACTTATAAAAAGAATCAATTCAGAGTAAAAATAATTGTTAATTCAATTACAGGAACTAATTATATTTATCTATGTGATAATAGTTATTTTAGAATGCCAACATAATTGGAATGTATGAATTGCACTTTGTGATATATATATATATATATATATATATATATATATATATATATATATATATATATATATATATATATATATATATATGTTAGGATCAAATGACACCAAGGTGTCAAACTTAGTAACATGACACCTCCGATAACTCTTCACTCTATATACGTGTAATAAAATCCACTGTTTCATTGAAAGTTATTATCATATAGATGACGCCTATAAAATTTTACATCAATCAAAAATCATTTGATATGTTAAAGAGAATGATAAAAATTAACGGTTTTTATGATGTTTTCTAAGACACTAGTTTTTATGTATATCGTTGACATTTCAAATGATTACCGAGTGATTTCAAATGAAGTTTTGGTTCACGTTTATCCTTACCGTCCAAAACGTTAGTCAAAGTCAATTGAGATGCATATGTGGCGCACCTTTATCCTCAGATGTATCTCAAACCCATAACGTGTGTCATCTTGCTCAAATCCAGTTCATACATCATCTTTGTCAAACCTAGAAGAGTTGAACGAAGAAGGAAGAAACAACGAAGAATGGAGAACGTAGAAAGAACGAACAAAACACCCAGATTTATCATCTTTCTACTAGTTGTTATACCCCAAAATTTACCCTATTCTTTTCAACACTAATTTACTTATGTTTTCTCATCATATACATTCATGCATATCATTGTTTCTATGGTTACGGGATCAAGACATCTCTCTTATGACCTTCCTCAAGCTTTAGAAGAAAGAGAAGTGATAATCAGTGCAAGGAGTATGGGATATACTTAACTTCATGACCCACAAGATACAATGGTTTTCTTATAATCTAAGACATCTCACATGGCCCATTATTTCATCAATTGGTTGAGAATTGCAAGAGAATGGAAGTTGATCACACCCTCATAGTCTTTTGGTCCTTGAGTTAAAAATGTTGATTACCTCATTGTGTGGCATACCCATGGACCAATTTTTGATTCATCTTCATATTGTCATTAAAAAAGAAAATTTTCTTCACAATTTTCTCCATTTTTCCTAGGGGAATCAGGGTTTTGAAGATGTGCACTCATCTCTTATCTTTTTGGACTAAAATTAGAGTTTATGATAAAATCAGTTTATTTATGATTTTTTGAGCAAGATTTTATTCCATGGTATTATATGAGTCCCTAAGTGCCTATGTGTATAAGATTGGCCATTAATTCTATTCAGAAGAAGTTCAATTACTCATATGACCAATGGTTTGATTCAATTGGGGGGAAAGTCAACTGAGCAGATTAAAAAGTCAACTCTTGATTTTTTGGTCAAAATTGTATTCCACAAGTCAAATATGGTCTATGGTTGAAATTTGATCAAGAAAAGTCAAGAGATTCATCAAAAATCAAGAATTATGAAAAATTGCCAAATTGGGAAATTAGGGTTTCAAAAGGAAGTTACTATTTTAGGCAAGTTCACAAACGATTTCAGTCAAATTCATGACCATACTTCACACAGATCCAATCTCTATTTCAAGATATTTTCAACATGAAAATTGTAGTGTCAAGTTTCCTCTTTCCAATGGTTCCAAGAACTCCTCATTTGGTTGGCTACAACTCAAGATATCATCTTATAAAGTCTTGACCTTAAGTTGGCAATTTGGTTTTGTACTTAGTAAAATTTTGCTAAGTATTTGGTCATTTCAAACAACCCACTTCATGGCCATTTTTCACTTAGATACAAGTTTCATTTTAATTTGACCTCAATATGAGAGTTGTAGATTACATTCCCCTCTCCATTTTTGCTTCAATAAATTTCTCATTTAGTGGCTTAATGAGCAAGTTATTAAGATGTCAAGTTTGGACCTCAAAATTGCCAAATAACCTATAATTTGGATAAGTGCATGCAGTTTCAAGATGTTGTTTTCGTGGCCATTTTTAATGGACTTTTAGGCCTTGTCTCAATTTCTCTCCAACATGAGACTTGTTCATCTTCCTTTCCTATTTCCAAAAAGACCAATTTTGTTTCATTTGGTCAAGAAACCATGGAGTTATAGTGGCTTGAACATGGTTGATCCTTAATTTCCAATATCATGAATATCATTGGTTTTGTGCATTTTCCCCCCTTTTTCTTGCAGCAAGGCTTCATCACACGCATACTACACCTTTTCCTTGCCTCTTATGACCAAACCACATGCCTTTTCCATGCATGCACACCATGCACAATTGGGCCAAAAAAGGAAATGTTCCCTTTGTCCATTCCTTCTATCTCCACTCTCTCCCAAAGTCATGAGCTCTTCCCTTTTCCACTTCATTTTAACTCCTTAAAACAACACAAAACCTACCTCATTGCCATCAAAAATGTAGGATACATACCCCACACTCTCTCATCCTGATTTTGTCCAAATTTGGAATTGCAACTTTGGAAAAGTGTGTTGACCCTTCTGCCCTCACTTATGGCTCATATAAAAGGTTTATTCCTTCTCTAAACCTAAAGAGGACGTTGGTTGGAGGCAAAACATAAAGATAACAAATCTGAACTCTCTTTATTTTCTCTACTTTTCTTCCATTATTGAAGTTGCTTGAGGGTTTTTTATCTGGCTCACCACTGCTCCTCATCTTCCTACTGGTCTTGTTCATCTTCTTTCTCAAAGAATCTAAGGTGCAGTGGACATCCTCCACTAGGTAAGTTTCCCACACTTTATTCTCCTTCATTCTAGCCATTCACCATGTTTAAGTTCATTCGTTTACATCCGGAAGATCCACTCTTGAAGTGGATCATGGAGCTAGGCTTAAACTTTCATGTATAGTTTTGTTTAATTGATGTGTGATTATGTTTGAAATCGCATGTTCATGTTCATTTATCTCCTTGTTACTTTGTCCATTTTTGAAAACTAAGTATGCCATGTTGTTCTACTATTTGTGAACTTCATTTTTTATTCAAACTTTATTTGATTTGGTGGAGAAATGAGGAAGTTATTTAAGGAAGAAGGTCGCATGTTAGAAGCGGGTTTAGGGTTTTTGTTCCACGTTTATGCATGACCTGAGGTTGAAGATGGAGATGTGTCGTGTTATGATTGGCCATGGTTTTATTTTGTCTTCTTGCGCTTAAGTCACAAGGTGACCGGTTGATGAAATGTTCCACATAATTAAACGTCACATTCCATTTTATTTCTTTTTCTTTTCTGATGGATGTGTGGACTGGACCGGGCCGTGTCTCACTTGCTTTCCCCATCCCCTTTATCTAGCCCATGTTGATGTTAACTGATTTCCTTTGGCCCACTTTGCTTGTATGCACCCCCTTTCCATTTTCTCTTATTATTTAATTATTGTTTCTTTTATTTTTATTTTAATTACCTCCTTTTATCCAAATATTCTCAAATAATTAATGGTTGATATTTTGATTATTATTTAATTTTCCATATTTTTATTTTTGATTTTTGATTTACTTTTATAATTATTTTGATTTTTTTATTTAATTATGTTTAATTAACCTAGTTTTGTTTGTTAGGGTTTGATTTTTTATCTTCCCATTTGAACTGTGATCCCATCCTTTGTATACTTGTAGACATATGAATATAGGTCATTTGCATTTTCATTTGATGTTTGGATTATTAATTTTGGATTGTTTTTGAACTTATTTTTGAAGATAGCTTGGTATGATCAATTAGTGGTGCATTGTTTGAATGATGGATTTGTTTGAACATATTTTACACATGATTGTGAGTATATCTTTGGGAAACTTCGAGCTTCTGACTTCATCTTGCTATGAATAAGTTTTCATAACTTTTATATTCTCCTAACTATTTTTCTTGAATTATTCAAGCGTGCTTGTTTCCTTGTGATACATTTTGCATCTAGTTGATTATTTTGGAATGAACTTGTGCAACCATTAGGGATCTCTTCATCATCATTTAGGAGTCCTAAATTCAATAATGTAAACCATTTTAGGTACCTCCAATTGATGCTTCTTTGCTTGATTGTCTTGAATTCTATTTGCTTGCTTTTGAGATCATAGTTTGGATTGTGTCTTGTGCATTCCAACTTGAGTACTATGGATCTAATTGAATTTGATTACTCTTGTTTGTGTTTCTGACTTCCTTAGTATTGGTACCCTTATACCTTGCTCTTATGATTCTTTGAATGATATTCCATTGCCGCTTCATCATGATGACACATTAAGAGCTACATTCTTCTTTTCTTGACCTAGTTTTGAGTTTGGTGGATGGTGAAGCTCTTAGGAGCTTGAGATCCATTTTTTAGTAGTGTGATGTTATTCTCATTTCATCTCTTCATGTATCAACTTCATTTTACATTGCTCATTTACTTTGATTGGACAAAGGACTCCTTATTTGGATGATGTCCGTCTTTTGACTTGCTAGTTATATTTGAACTTTAAGATTCTTTGCTTATTGATGTCTCTTGAAGTTTTGAGGTTGAGTTTTATGATTTTAAGAGGAATTTGTTGTTGTCCCATGAACTATAAGTATCCCTCTTTTGATCTTTGTTTATCTTGTTGAATTTGGATAAAGGATTCCTTTTCTAGGATGATATCTTTACTTGTTTACCAAGTTTCTTGACTTTGATTTGTGCATGAAGTTTGGATGAATTCCCTTGTTTATATTGAACCTCATATTGAGTTAACTTATTTCACAAGTAATACATCCCTTGATGTCATGTGTATGCTTCATTGTGTGTTGACTACTTGTTTAAGCTTATCTGGACTTGTGTGATTGTTTGCCCATCTTTTGGCCTATCTTTGAACATAACTTGTGTGATTCACTCATGATGCTTGAGTGACTTGTATGAGGAGTTTAATATGTCATATAACTCTGACTTATGTGGTTTGACACCATTCTTCCTTAATTATTACTTCATTTATGCTTTCTTGAAGTTCATTTGCCTTTAGGACCACGACTAGGGTTTGATTTTGATCATTACTTGTCTCGGTATTTGAGTGTGCTTTGATATGATGCCTTTGTGATGTATTGAGTTTATTATGTATATTTATGCCATGTTTATTCTCATGATCTCATTCATTTTTATGTACTTTTCCATGTTTAGTTGCTCACACTTGTGTTCATTTCCCTGTATAACTTTGAATAATGCTTGTATACTTTGGTGCTTGTACCATGGATTCAATGTCTATTGAAACTTCTTCTTGACCTTGAGACTCTTGTTAATTGAATAACACATCTATGTTTGTCTCTTCTTTCTTTCATAAACCCCTTATCTTTATTTTTTTTTCTTATTAGCATTGCATGAGGAGTTATGTCCATTTATGGTTGTGTGGTTGCCTTTCCTTGTATGATCTGATTGAGAATCTTTCTCAAGTATGCTTAGGTGATGATGATAGGTCCTTGTTGTGATTGCTACTTCCTGGTATGACTTCTCATATCTTTTCCTTCACTTCACTCTTCTCATGCCATGTCTGTTTGAATACTTGACACATTATGATTGTTGCTTGCTAGTATGCTTATTTGTGTGTTTTCCTTGAACCCTTTGATGCTTAAACCATTCATGCAAGACCAGTAGGGGATAGACAACATGTCTTTATGTTTATTTAGATATGATGTTGCTTCCCATTTTGGTGTGATAACTTGTTGTTTGCTTTAGTTGTATTTACAACTTATTTGAGCTTTGTCTCCATCTTTCATGACTAGTTTAAATGAGTAGTTTCTATTTGTCAACATATGACCTTTTGATGATAATTTGTCAAGTCTTAAATGATGTTTATACTTGATAATTCACCTTTTTATCTCTTTCTTGCTTGATTTTCTTCCATCTTCTCTCCCATGACTTAACATGGATTGTTTCAACTTCTCTTCCATGACTTGATACAGATTGCTTTGTTATTGTTTCTCTTCTCTTCCATGAATTGATATGGATTACTGTGTTATTTCTTCTCTTATCTCCCATGACTTAATATGGATTACTTTGTTATTGCTTCTCTTTTCTTCTATGACTTGATATGAATTACCTCGTTGTCGTTTATCTTTTATTATGTGACTTGATATGGTATTTGTTTGTTTATTGTTTCATGACTTGATATGAACTGCCATCTTCTCCTATCTCTTTTTCTTATGTGGATAACATTTTCCCCATAGGATTTCTTTGGTTCCTTCTTGGTTAAGTTTGAACTAAAGTAGACCTTAGGTTTGTTAACCAAACATGATAACATTAGGTAGACCTTATCACACTGAATTACACTGTGTTTTGACTCGGATTTCACATGTTTATTAGGACTTTATTATCATTTTGTTTGTATTATGCTCTCTTTTATCTTGTTTTCAGATATTTAGCACTTTCATACCCTTTCAGAAGAAACGAAGCAAAAAGACCTAAAATTAGGGTTTTTTGGCGAATATTACACATATGGCGTTGCACATGGCGTCCGCTATAGGAGAATCCATGAGTCATCAGCCCTCAACTAGGCGGTAATCGCCATGTTCCCATGATCTTCCCCATTTACACACATGGCGGCGTCATGAAGGGATGGCGGGCGCCACCTTTGGAAATCACGTTCCCACTAAGGAGAAGTTGGAGGGCACCATGGTCTTTGCAAGCTGCTGAAATCCTCTATAAATAGTTCGTTCCATTTCATTTTCAAATCATCCAACTTAGTTTTACAACACTAATCCTATATTTATCATTTGTAATAGCGGTAATCCGTCACATCGGGGGGTTATCGCACCTTAGTGAGATTGAGTTGGGTCACTTCGAGTTGCTGTCGTCTTTAGCTTCAGGAGTCAAAGATTTATTTTCCTTGTACCAGAATCAAAGCCTCTGTTTGGAGCAGGTTCTTGTTTATCGCTTTTATTTATTTATTTGTCATCGCTTTACTTTATTTATTTTCCGCACTCTCTTTACTTTATTTATTTTTCGCACTCGCTTTACTTTATTTATTTTCCACACTCGCTTTACTTTATTTATTTTCCACACTCGCTTTACTTTATTTATTTTCCGCACTTGCTTTACTTTATTATTTTCCGCACTCACTTTACTTTATTTATTTTCCGCACTCGCTTTATTTTATTTATTTTCCGCACTCGCTTTAATTTATTTATTTTCCGCATTCTATTTACTTTATTTATTTCCTGCACTCGCTTTACTTTATTTATTTTCCGCACTCGCTTTACTTTATTTATTTCCCGCACTCGCTTTACTTTATTTATTTTACTCACTTTACTCACTCTTTACGCCTCACATTCTAAAAGAAACTTTTCATCATGATCAATACCGTTGTGTTTGTTTGTGTTACCATGTCTGGCTAAATCTTTTAAAGGTTAGAATGTAAGGATCGCGGTTAAAGTAATGTTTCACATATTGAATATGTAGAAATACTTTAAAGGCTGTTTTGATTTTTAACTTGAGTTTTCTAAAACAAACTTGGTTAGTTTTAATTATTCAAGGAGTGCGAAAGCACCCTGGCTTAGTTAACTAGGAATTTTTATCACTTTAAGGAAAAACTATTTTTGAAACTATTTTCGGACGAGTTGATAGATCTTAAACCAGGAAACTCCTCGGGTAAAACTTTCCAAATCAAAATCACTTTTCAACTAAGTTTACTAGTCTTATTTCTTAAAAATAAGTTTACTACTTTAGCGTTCTGCGCACCTTTTATAAGTGACAATAAAAGGCCTTAATTTAAGGGTAAACTCGGTTCTGAATACACGAAAGCGACAGTTCCTGTTAAATGGATTCTTTTCAAGAGTAGAAAATATTGTCTCATAAGTAGTTCTATTTATACAATCGAAACATCACTTAACTGACGTGAAGTACATTCAACCTGTCTTTACCTGCATTTGTTATTTACCATTGTTTTGCAAACCCAATATCTCTTTTATACCGCCTTAGATAAACACCGTAATGATAGTAATCGATAGATTGACGATTTGGTCTCTGTGGGATCGATATTCTTTTATATTACTTTGACGCGATTCGTGCACTTGCGAATTCACACGATCAAGTTTTTTGCGCCGTTGCCGGGGACCAACTTCGTCAAATTTCGTACCCTATTATTACACCGTCTAGAGTAAGGCATTATTAGCCGGTAAATGCGAAGAACCCGTAGTACCGGAAATTTAGTAGATCCTTTAGCGGAACCCGAACGTTATACTCGTACACGCCTCTTACTCATCCGAATTAAGAAAGTTATGGCCGAGAATCGCGACCGGATACCTCTTAAGGAATTTGCCCAACCCTCTGACGAGGAACCTAGTTCGAGTATAGTAAACCCCCTTATTCCAGCTAATAATTTCGAACTAAAACCGTCTTTGTTACAATTAGTGCAACAGAACCAATACGCGAGTCTCGCTACTGAGAACCCGAATCAACATTTAAAAGTTTTTATCCAACTAGCCGACACCTTTAAATCTAACGGTGCTTCACCTGATGCGATCCGTTTAAGATTATTTCCTTTCTCCCTCAGGGATAGAGCACGTTCATGGTTAGATTCACTTCCAGCTAATTCAAAAACTACTTGGGAAGACCTTAGGAGAGTATTCCTTGCTAGATATTTCCCCCCTAGTAAGACTGCTGTTCTTCGAAACCAAATAACTAGATTTGCTCAAAACCAAGGAGAATCGCTTTTCGAAGCTTGAGAGAGATATAAAGAGCTATTAAGAGTTTACCCACACCATGGCCTAGAACAATGGTTGGTCGTTCATACCTTCTACAATGGACTCCATTATAACACCAAGATGAGCATCGACGCTGCCGCAGGTGACGCGCTGATGAACAAACCTTACCCTGAAGCTTGTAACCTAATTAAGGATATGGCCCAAAACCATTACCAATGGGGAACTGAACGAGCATCAATAGAGAGAAAGGAGACCCAAGGTGGAATGCATGAGATAAGCTCTCTAGACATGATGTTGGCGAAAATGGACGCTTTAGCCCTTAGGATCGAACGTATGTCTATGAACACTAACACCGCAACAGTAGTCCACACAGAGTGCAAGCTCTGTGGATCTAAAGGACACGAATCAGCGAAGTGTAACCTTTTAAACGACCTGAACACCGACCAAGTGAATTACGCCCAAGGTAACCCATTTTCAAACACTTACAACCCTGGATGGAAGAATCATCCAAATTTTTCCTATAAAAACCAGAACCCTATCCAAAATCATGCACCTCAGAGGCCGCAAGGTTATCAAGCCCAAAAACCAAACCAACCTATGCAAGTTGTGCCCTAGAAGTCTAACCTTGAGAAGATCATGGAGAGCTTTATATCGGGCCAGACTCAGCAAAATAAAGAATTCCTAAACCAGAACGTTCACGTAAACGAACTTATAACGCAATTAGGAACCAAGGTTGATCAGATAATCACTCATAACAAGATGCTTGAAACTCAAATCTCACAGGTAGCACAAAACCAAGCCCCACAAACTACACCTGGAGGACAATTCCCTGGACAACCTCAACCAAACCCTTGAGGGCAAGCTAACGATATCTCGTTACGAAGTGGGATCGCTTACGAACGGCCTCATAACCCAGCAATGAGCGAGTCCAAAACTTCTAAAGAAAATGTACCTACCAACCAAAAAGAGGAACCAGAGGAACCCGAGAAACAAACCAACCAAGAATGTGAAGCCAAGGATAGAACTTACAAACCACCACCCCCGTACAAACCACCAATCCCATATCCGCAAAGACTCAAACAAACCAAAATTAACAACCAATACCAAAAATTTATAAAAGTAATAGAGAAGCTTCATGTAGAGATTCCTTTGACCGAAGCTATCACCCAAATTCCGTATTACGCCAAATTTCTCAAAGACATCTTAACTAACAAGCGTAGGCTTGACGATCCAAAACCCTTGGAATGCAACTTTATTTCCGAGGATAAACTCACTAAGAAGGAGAAAGACCCTGGTAGTTTTTCTATACCTTGCATTTTAGGGAGTCATGTGATCGACAAAGCTTTCCTAGACTTAGGTGTTAGTGTGAGTTTAATGCCCTTAGGAGAATTACAACCAACTAAGATGTCCCTCCAATTAGCTGATAGGTCTGTTAAGTATCCTGTAGGAGTTTTAGAAGACATCCCAGTTAGAATCGGTCAACTTTATATCCCAACAGACTTCGTGGTCATGGATATCAAAGAAGACGAAGATATCCCTATCCTCTTAGGTAGACCATTCTTATCAACAGTCGAAGCTATAATAGATGTCAAAAGAGGGAAATTAACCTTTGAAGTAGGGGATGAAAAGATCGAGTTTATTCTTTCGAAATTCCTGATGACACTAATTCTAGGAGACGCATGTTATGCGATCGATATCATAGATAATTGCATAAGAGAATTCGATCAAGGAGAACCTAAGATCGAACCATTTTTAAACCCGAATGAAAAGGATGGCGAGCTAGAGGAAACGGAACCTCACGAATGTTTGGACCTTACTCCAGACCATTCACCAAATTCTCAAAAACCAGCTCAAGAACTTAAGGAACTACCCAAGAACCTAAGATATGAGTTTTTGGATGAAGAAATGAACCGCCCAGTAATAGTTAGTGGCACCTTAAACCAAGACGAGACGAATTGACTCTTGAATGTTTTAAGAAGATATCCCTCTGCCTTAGGGTACAACATCTCTGATTTAAAAGGTATTAGCCCATCCGTGTGTATGCACGGGATCTTACTAGAGGAAAATTCAAAACCTTCTAGAGAACATCAGAGACGAATCAACCCTGTAATGAGCGAGGTGGTGAAGAAGGAAGTCCTTAAATTGTTGGAGGCTGGTAGAATCTATCAGATCTCTGATAATAAGTGGGTAAATCCTGTACATGTGGTACCCAAGAAGGGAGGCATCACAGTCGTGCAGAACGAAAAGGGAGAGCATGTCACTAAACGCATAGAAGGCAGATGACATATGTGCATAGATTATAGGAAGCTCAATAAGGCAACTAGGAAAGATCATTTCCCCCTTCCATTCATAGATCAAATGCTGGAGCGTCTTGCCAGACACTCCTACTTTTGTTATCTTGATGGATATTCTGGATTTTTCCAAATACCCATACACCCCGAGGATCAAGAGAAAACAACATTTACCTGTCCTTATGGAACGTTTGCTTACAGACGAATGTCGTTTGAACTCTGTAATGCGTCAGCTACTTTCCAATGTTGTATGATGTCAATCTTTGCAGATTATCTCAACGGAATTATGGAAGTATTCATGGACGACTTCTCGGTGTGTGGATTAGACTTTGAAGACTGCCTTATTAACCTTGAGAAAATCCTAGAGAGATGCGTAGAAGTTAACCTTATGTTAAACTGGGAGAAGTGCCACTTTATGATTAAAGAAGGCATTGTGTTAGGACATATAATATCTGAAAGAGGCATTGAGGTCGATAAAGCAAAAATAGAAGTTATAGAAAACCTTAACCCTCCTAAGACAGTTAGAGAAGCCTGTAGTTTCCTTGGACACGCCGGTTTCTACCGACGCTTCATAAAAGACTTTTCTAAAATAACAAAACCCCTGACCGGCCTTCTAATGAAAGACATCGAATTCATTTTCGATGAAAAATGCATTGAAGCCTTTAACCGTTTAAAACAAGCATTAATTTCAGCACCCATTCTACAAACCCCAGATTGGACTAAACCCTTCAAAATAATGTGTGATGCTAGCGATTTCTCTATAGGAGCTGTTCTAGGGCAAGAAAAGATAAGAAACTACACGTAATATACTACGCTAGTAGAACCCTAGATGTCGCTCAATTAAATTATACAACAATAGAGAAGGAACTCCTAGTTGTAGTTTTCGCAATCGATAAATTTAGGTCTTATCTTGTAGGATCTAAGATTATAGTCTATACAGACCATGCAGTTATCTGTTACCTTCTAAGCAAAAAGGATGCAAAACCTAGATTACTCAGGTGGATCCTTTTGCTACAAGAATTCAACTTAGATATTAGAGACAAAAAAGGAACGAAAAACGTGGTTGCTGACCATGTTTCCAAGTTAGAGCATTTAAAGCCAGAACATTTACCTATAAATGATGATTTCACCTATGACAGATTGATAGCTAAGATAGATACCTCTCCTCTTGAACCTGATAGAGACAACCTTGGGACAAGTTTCAGAAATTAGCAAAGTACCATGGTACGCTGATTTTGTGAACTATCTAGCCGCTGATATCATACCACCTGACCTCAACTATCAACAGAAGAAGAAATTCTTTAAAGATATAAGACACTTCTATTTGGACGAGCCACTCCTTTTCAAAAGAAAAATTGATAACATATTTCGATGTTGCATCCTAGAAGAAGAAGTCAGAAACATCATAGAGCATTGTCACTCTTCACTCTGTGGTGGACATTCAAGCACATCCAAGACATACACTAAGATCCTTCAAGCTGGTCTTTATTGGCCAACACTATGGCGTGATGTCCATACTTATATTGTCCAATGTGACCGGTGCCAGCGCGCTGGAAACATCTCAAGACGTGACGAAATGCCTTTGAAGAACATCCAAGAAGTAGAACTATTTGACGTTTGGGGTCTTGATTTCATGGGACCTTTTCCAACTTCATTGGGGAACAAGTACATTTTGATAGTCGTTGACTATGTGTCCAAGTGGATAGAAGCTATAGTCGCACCCACCAACGACACAAGAGTAGTCATCAAGATATTCAAGAATAATATCTTTCCTAGATTTGGAGTACCACGACTCGTCATAAGTGATGGTGGATCATATTTTATATCCAAGATATTTAATAAACTATTAAGGAATTATGGAGTAAAACACAGAGTAGCAACACCATATCACCCCCAAACTAATGGTCAAGTGGAAGTATCTAACAGAAAAGATTGGTCTGAAAAGCTGACAGAAGCACTGTGGGATTACAGAACTGCTTACAAAACCCTATTGGAACTACACCATACCAGTTGGTCTACGGGAAGTCATGCCACTTACCTTTTGAACTCAAGCACAAGGCATATTGGGCCATCAAGAATCTGAATTTCGATTACCTAGCATCTGGCAAGAAGCTAATCCTTGATATTCACAAATTAGAGGAACTCCGCCAGAACGCTTACGAGAAGGCCGTTATATACAAAGAAAGAATCAAAGCTTGGCACGACAAAAGGATTGTGAAAAAGGAATTTAATATAGGCGACTATGTTCTCCTCTTCAATTTGAGATTATGACTTTTTCCAGGTAAGCTGCATTCGAGATGGACAGGCCCCTTTGAGGTCTCCAAAATCCTAAAATCTGGAGCAGTTGAAATTCGGAATAGTTCCTGTAATCCGTTTGGGGTAAATGGACAAAGACTAAAGTAATACCAAGGAGGTGACATCCCCACAAAATGCCATGACCAAACTCTGATCGACCCTTCAGTTCCTACCTCTAACATATAAAGATCGAATCGTCAAGCTAACGACGTTAAACAAGCGCTGCATGGGAGGCAACCCATGATTTCTTTTCCTTTACTTTTACTATTTTCAATTTATATTTTTTTTTGTTTTATATATATGTATATATATGTGGAGACTAACAGTTATGATATTTGCAATTTCAGGTGTCCTCTATTTCTAATCTAAGTTTCCAGGAATGGAGAATATCGACACTATACTAGTAATCTTTCGTGACCCAGTTCAAGAGCAGCGCTACGCCATGCTTTCACAACGCCCAATGTTGCCCACCAGATACCCTGACTCGAGCTGCATGGAGGCATTAGGCATTGAGCCTAGTGTCAGGCATTTGTGCAATCAGTTACAGTGGGATGAATATACTGATGCTATGCATGTGACTTACAGGAACCTGACTTTGGAGTTCCTGAGCTCGCTTATCTACGAGCCCTATGTTGGTCACGCCAGTGATGGTGGATACATTAATTTCAGGTTGTTTGGGGCAGAATACACCTTCAACCACAAGCATTTCGGCAACTTGCTTAGATTTCAGACTGCCCATAATGCTTCATCTGAGCTCCCCATGAGTTATTTCCTGAGCCGAGACGTCGAGAAGTTTTGGAGTGATATTACATGTGGAGGTAGTCCTGACCCTTCCACCCAAATCTCCAACAAGATTCACAACCCTGCTTTCAGATACTTCCAAATGATCATTACCCACACCTTCCTGGGGAAGAGTGACCCTGATGCGCATGTGAGTGCTGAAGAGATCTTCTTCATGTACTGTACCACTCAGTCACGCCCAGTAGATTGTGGAGCTTTCCTGATCGAGAGTCTATATCTTAATGCTCGCTCCGCTGCGAGCCCTATACACGTTGGAAGCACGGTGACTCATATAGCCTCAGCCCTGGGACTTGATAGAAGACTATCTCACCTGACGTCTTACTGCAGCTATACCTTGATGGATATTTCTGTCTGGACCGTGGCCTCATGAGGAGATTTTCTTTCCAACCGGATCAATATAGACTATTAATCGAGGGTGAGACTATTCACTACTTCACTCTACCGAACCCTCAGGTGAGTTGTGTTATTGATCAGGCCAACTGGACCTACGTCATAGAAGGGCAGGGAGAGACAGCAGACGAGCCAAAAATCGCACCTATCAGAATTAAAGTCCGCACCAACAATCTGAATCTCCAGACTCCAAGCATGCAGTCTGAACTGGTTAAGCTTCGTATGGAGATAGCCCAGCTTCGCCAGAAGCTTGCTGACGTTGCTTTGCAGGTCGAAGTATCAGTTACATCACATGACACTGAAACCGATATGCTGAATGATGAGATCGCCGACCTCCGACGCCAGATCGCAGAGCTTTGAGGATACGAAGTCGAGGAGACTCCACCATACCCTGAGCATTGATGCCATCATGAACCGAGAAATACCGTTTGAATTTCCCTATTTTCCCGTTATTTATTATTCATGCTTATTTTTATTGTTTCGTTTGATATTATGCTTGCTTTATCTTTCCTAAGATCTTTGGACTCGTGAATTACTATTGACTCTTCATATATATATATATATATATATATATATATATATATATATATATATATATATATATATATATATATATATATATATATATATATATATATATATATATATATATATATATATATATATATTATTATTATGTTTTTATGTCCGTTTTGTTTTATTTTGTTTTATTTTACTTTACTATTTTATTTTATTTTATTTTGTTTTATTTTGTTTTGTTTTATTTTGTTTTGTTTTATTTCGTTTTATTTTATATTATTTTATCAAGATTAAATAAAAAAAATAGCATTCATGGAAACCTATGTGCACCCCCCCCCCCCCCCCTTACAAAAATGATGACAAAAAGACAAAGGCCCAAGTAGCAATGACCAAATTTGGCCCAACCAAATTCGAAGACATGGCGGGTGCCATAAGCTTCATGGCGGGCGCCATGACGTAACGAGCAGATTCCTCATTTTCACCATTTATACCTTCTTCAACCTCTCCAAACTCATTTTCTTCTTCTCCCAACTCCACCAAAGTTCATAAAAAATTCCCAACTTTCTCATTTTGACTGCAAACCATTACCATTTCCAAACTTCACTTTTCCATTTCTCCACCTAAAACCCACTAAACTCCATTTTTCGTTTCCTTTCTATAAATACCAATTCTTCTCTACAACCACCATTAATGGCCGGAATGGAGTTCAACAACATCATTCTTCGTGGAGGAAAACCCGGTGAGCGACAGAACAAGATTTTCCAAAAAATGCAAACTCGGGAGATCTTCATTACCAGGTATGTCAACGAAGACTGTTTATACACTTTAGGCACATTCCATAGTGTTTTCCACATGCTTGATAATTTAGAGTTACACGATATTCTTGCTATTAAAGCACCCATCTACGGTAGGCTCACTAGGGAATTTTTGAGTTCCCTAATTTACATTGTTTACCCTGGCACTGCTAGCACGGTAGATACCGTCTGTTTTAGAATGTTTAATGTAGAATACGAGTACACTACCGATGCTTTAGCAGGTTTTCTAGGAATGCCTTATGGTGAGAGTGCTATCTATGAGACGCCCTTAGATACTGAATGGGCACTCAAGGCATTTACTTTTTGGAATAGATTATCTAATGTGAATGTCACTTCCTTTGAAGGAATTTTGGCTTCTAATATCCATAACCCAGCCATACGTATTTTTTGATACCTCTTGGCATGTACTATATTTGGCCGGGAGAATTCTAACAAAGTAAACGCCCGATAATTGCTTTTTTTACAGGGTTGTCTCACTAATCGCAGGATCAATCCTACTCCTTTCATGTTGGCCCATATGTCTGCCATCCTTAAAAAAGGAGGAACCATCTTTTTCGGTGGTTTAATTACCTCCATTACTAGAGCGTTAAATCTACACGCTGAGTTAGCCACCTTGGAACCACTCCCTCACCGTACCATTAACTTAAAGTTTTTGAAAGATATGAAATTATGCAAGGTGTGACTGTAGCGGTGTATTCGTCGCTATATGATCTATTGGTTAAATCATAAGCAATGTATACAATGAATATAGAGTCGCCACCGCACTTTTATTTATCCTAAGGACTGGTTAAAAAGCGAACAAAAACCTAAGAAGTTTTACACGTAGAAAACTAATGAAAAGATCAGAGATCGGGGTAAGGGGTAAATTACGCAATGGGAAGGTGTTAGGCACCCATCACGTCCTAGGTACTCCTAGGGAGCCCTTTTCACACTTTGTTGTTTTGAAAATTATTTGTTATTGACATAAGTGATGTGCAAACATGAATGGGATGATGAGGAAAGAATGTACAGGTTAATTATTTTTGTGTTCGAACGGATGAACCCGCTGCCTACGTACCTTCCATCAAAGGTAAGGATCAAAACGCCGTAGTTCGGCTAAAAACTTCCAAAAGTTAGTGGATTCAATTTTAAAACACAAGCTTAAAGGTCTTACGTTACCCACGGGAGAAAACTCAACCTTATATAACAACTAGTCCACCATGTAAGAAAAGCTTCAACTTGCCAGAGAGGGGTTAACCCTATAATAGGCAAGGAAGACTTACAATTCATCTACTAAGGACAAATAGGTGAGATTAATATCAACCAACTAGGGTAAATCAAACCTATAGCTAATGTATGAAAACTTAACAAACATGGACAAAGCCACAAAATCACTTGAATGGGTGAATTTATTTGGATTATTTACAAAAAGGTCAAAGTATGATTAAAGTCAATTCAAAATGAAGTATTTACAAAAATGAAGTTTGGAAAAATCATGGACTTAAAGTCCAAGTTTCTAATTTGGAAAGAAGGTGAGAATGTTTGCACAACACTTATTTCAAAGTTTTTAAAACATGTGTGAAAAGGTAGGACACAATGAGATGAACGGAATGGTGGGTATGTAAAACTTCTTACGCGGTTCGCCTCTTGAAATCATATGGGAAATGATTCAAGTGGGTCCTTAGGAGTAGGCTACAAATGAGCAATAATATGAACATGGTCACAGATGAAAGTAAATAAAAGCGGATACTGGAGGCCACTCAATGGTCTTATACCTGTCTCCTAAAACAAGTAAGGATATCAGAAGCCACTCTATGGACTTATACTAATCTCCATCAGAATAAAACAAAAAAAACAAAACAGGGAAGTCAACTGCCAATCTATCTGGACTCATGTTAACCTCCACAGTATGATCCTAGGAATACAAATGCCACATCACAGGGACTTACAATGAATCCTCACATACAACAACAATGCTCAAACAAAGAGCAAAGAAGATATGAGTGACCAATGAGGTCTTACACTCTATCTCTTCCATGTCATGGGAACAGATGCCAACTCACAGGGACTTATAACTGGTTCCTCAATGGGAAAACATCAATGTCACAAGGACAAAAGAAGCGGTCATGCACTAATGGCAAACAAAGATGATAAATGCCCAATGGCAATCAATGGTAGTAAATGCACAATGGCAAACAATGATAGTAAATGCACAATGGCAATCAAGTAATCATGTGTAAATGAATCAAGTAATCAATCACATAAATTCAAGTAGCACACGCTATAACCATTCATGAGGCTCAAGCAAAAGGGTTTGACTATGAAAGTCCACTGTAAGAGGTAAGTGTCGCTCTTAACCTGGCCATTGAGGGGCTCAGGTGAAGCAGATGAAAGGATATGAGGGGTGTGCCTCATTGCTTCTATCTCATGTCCGAGAGAGCATGTAAATATAAGAATGTGGGGGAGTTCAGAAAGATGGAACTCTTTCCCCAATATATAGACTCGATAGATCTTGGGTATGGATCTCAATGCTACAACCATGTAATGGGAGCAAGGAGAAGACTCACTGAATAGTGGGAGATAGGCTACTTATCTCTACCTTCCACCAATTGCCTCAAATGAGGACTTTTCCTGCTTGGGACAAATATAAACATACACAAGCATTGCCTCTTAAGGAGGACTTCAGACAATTTGCCCGGTCAAATAACGGACCGGGTCTCCAGACTACATGAAGAAGAAGGTTTTATACCTCAATGCAAGTTGCTATTTAAGCAAAGCAAAGCAAGTTCTTAAGAGAACTGAGCGACTAAAGGGTACCTGGAAACAATCCAATAAAATCAGCATCCCATTCATAAACAGATAACAACATAAGAATCAATTAACAATGTTCAATCATAATCAAACAATAGTGTGCATAGCACAAGGCTCACATGAACCAAACACCCTACAAAACAAATTGGTTAGTGTATAAGTCAAGCGAAACAAATCCAAAATGTGGAGCAAATCTCCTTAATCATTATCTTTAACCTGAAAAGGCACAATCACACTCAAAGGTAAGTACTATGACCACTAGGACTAGCCTAGGGTCAAAAAGATGGAAAAATCTTAAAACAGCAGCCAATTCATGATCAAATTCAAGTAATATCAATAACAAAGGGATCCCAATTGATCCCATATTCAAACTATGTGCACATTTTAATTTATGCAACATGGAAAGCAAAAGATGCAATGTGGAGTCTCATACAAACAACCAGCAAGATCACATCCAAATAAAATGCCAAAATGGCACCAAAAAATCCACAAAAATTATGTTCTAACCAGAAGACATTCAGCAAGCCACATGTTAATTTTCAAGTCATTTGGACTAGTAGATCAATAGGAATTAATTAAACATGGTACAGCATGCAAAAACTACATCAAATGAAGTCAAAAATTATACACCAACTTCCATATAATGGTAAACAGCAATGGTACATGGTAAATTCATGGGACCAAAGCCAAAAGCTACATTAATGTGTCAGGAACTATGTCATCAATTTTCATGGTCATTAGATTAATTATGAGGAAATGGCAACATAAATGCTAAAGGTTACACCAATGGAACTCTAACATGCTAGGCAGCAAGAAAAAATATGAATCAAATTGGAAATTGATTGTAAAAAATCCACGAAAATTATCAATGATAGCTAACATGTCAAATAAACTTCCTGCAAAAAATTAGGGCCATTGGCCAATGGGAAGCATAGGAAAATAATTTGATGAATTCAGCATATCAAACTATGTCACATATATACATATCCAATTCCAATAATTCATAGATAAAAAACCATAGGCTAAAAAATTACCAAGCCTATGTCAAAAAATCCAGAAGGATGTCAAGAATCATCATTTAAATTTTCAATTAATTTGGATGTAGCATGTGGATTGTATAATTAAATTGGTAACATGTATGAAAATATGTACATATTAGAACATTCTATGGCTAATTAATATTTTTTCCAAGCACTATTTCTTTTTCATTTTTATAAAATAGTAGAGGAAAAAATATGATTAACAAAAAAGGAATGGTATTTTTTTTGGATTATTTTTGAGCCATATATGAATTTTTTAAGTTTCTAAATATTTATCTAATAATTATTCAGAATTAATTTAGGATTTATTAATTTAATTAACAGCTGATGGCAAAACGGTAATACTTAATGCTAATGCCAAAACACCGCGTTTCAGTTAGATTGGAACGGACGGCCAGGATGCGATCTGGGCGGAAAAACACTGAAGCGCATGGCCATGTTCATCGTCTTCTTCGCGCAGCCGGTGTGTTCTTCAACGGCGATAGCGGTTTCGAGCAAATCGCGACGGAAATGAGCGATCTACATACCGGTCGAACCGGTTTCGTCTCAGGATCATGATTATGGAAGCCAATTTGTCTATAACCTACTATACAGGACGAATCGAAGAGAAGAGCGAACACGGAAATCGCATCCAAATTTCGAATGATAATAACTCAACCAAATTACAGTGAAATCAAACAATCCATCGGTTGATATTCAATCTACAAAGCACAATCTACAACATTCCTAACTCAATTTGAACAAACTACAAGATTCGATTCCCAACCTTCTTGAGTGCAGTACCGGCGGAACCGTGCGCTCGAGCTTCAAATCGCGAAACAGATGCAAGATGTTGATTCAGGAGATTCGTGAAGTGATTCTTGCAGCTCGAAGGTATTCGGATTGTCGAGAATCGTCAACTGTTATGGATGTTCACGGCTTCGTAACAGTTGGAATCGGTCGCGATCTTGCTCCAATTTCGATCAACAGAAACTCTCTTCCACCTGCAAATTAAGAATCAACAACACATTCGCGCAGAGACAATGGATTCTTGATGGAATTTTTGAAGAGAAGTTTTGGTGAAGCTTCCGGCGAAATGCGAGACGAGCCAATTGTTCAGTTTTTTATGTTATGGCTTTTGTGAAAGAATGTGACTGCAGAAAAATTGTGAGAATTATGTGAGAGTCGTGAGAGTTGTGAGAGTGATTGTGGAAAAAATTGAGAGAGTCATTGTGTAGAGAATGATTTTGCAGAGAAAAAAAATTGTGAGAATTGTGATTAGAGTGATTCTGTTAGATTGTGAAAAAAAATTTGCAGAAAAAAATGATTTCTTTGCTGTTAGCCCTCTTTCATTTCTGTTAGTAATTAAAATATATATGCAATGCTTAATCCAACACTAATTGTAATTAACCAAAAAATGAATTAGTGGGCAATGGTTTATGTGTGAATTTGGATTTTAAGCTCTTGAATTTAGAAGCATGCTCTGCAGAAAATTAACACTTGAAACCAGTCCAAAATATCATTTGGGAGCTGTTGGTATAATCCTTATTTGCAAATTCCCAATATTTTCCAATTTCACCATGTGATGGCTTATGTGTCCATTTTTCCAATTCATTTTCAAACCCAATTCTCAAACCACAAGGCCTAGGCATGTTGTGAATATTCCAACAAATTTCAAATGCCATTTGTGAGGTGTTGCAAAAATCCCCACTCAAAAATTCCAATTATTTCACAAGTTGGACGATTTTGCCCCTGGTTCATTTAACAGTCCAGTTGAAATTTGACCTTTTGCATTGAGCAATTTTGGAAAAATCCAATTATGCACCATGAAAGTACATATCAAATGGAGTTTGTGCATATAAAGAACTTGCAATTTGGATAAACCATGTGGTAGTTATGGCCTCCTGATTACGGGTCTTTTCTGAAATTCACTGAGCCATATCTTGCAAACCGTACATTGGATTTTCAAGTTCTTGGACTTTTTGGAAAGGTGAGAACAAGATCTACATCTGTCATGTTGAACATTTTTTCATTTGAAGCTTCCTTGGACTTCTGTTTTTGAGGTCGAAAACTTTCCATTTTGGGCAGCTGAAATTACAGGTCCACTTGCCATTCTGGGAAACTTTCTGTCTGAGCTCAATTCTTTCAATCTTGGCCTTTGAAATGCCAAATGAAGTTTATATAGACATGAATGAGGTCTTTTCAACCAATTCCAATCGTCAAATCACTGATTAAATGTACAGTTGACCACAGTTGACTTTTGTTGACTTTTGTTTGACTGGGCCATGTTCTGATGGATCCCAAGCCTCTTTCACATGAGATCTTGGTTCCAAATGATACCACAAGTTATATGAACTCTTTATGAATGATCATGGTGTCCAAATTCTTCAAGAATGGTCACCATCTATTGCTCAAGGCCTGATTTGACTGTTTTGGCCTAGCTAGCTTCATCTGCAAGCAACATGATTAGATGACAATATTTTTGTACTTTTGGCTAGTAAACATATGAAAAGCAATGATATACAATATGCTATACATGCTTGGTGATCAAGAACCACACTCACAAGGCATCCCACCCACTATGAGGGCAGCTAGGGTATGCACTGATCCTTGAGGCCATGATATGGTATGATATGGGCCATGAGGGATCTTAGGGTCCAAAATTGGGGTCTTACAGATGCCCCTATTTAAGGTCATTCTAGCCGGAGAAGTGAAGTTTAGAAATCTTCATCTCGACGTGGTAGAATGGGCTTAAATAATAGTAATGAGACAAATTTTGGTCCCTAAGAGACCTCATGATGCAGATGTATGCATGCAAAAGCAAATTCTGTGGGGAATATATGGTTCACACAGAAGAAAAGACGATCCGTCGGAGTAATACACTCACCAGGAACAGAGACTCTAGTAAGACTCTCATTGGAGGATAGTAAGAAAAAGAATGCGTGAGCAGGACACGACTTTGATTAGGGAAAACAAAACTGACACAGCGTGAACTAGACACGACTCCGAGTGGGGATAACAGACATCGGACTGGAGAGCTTGCTGGGGAAGCAAAGGACTCGCACTGGGGAATAAAGAATTCCAGAGGAAAATAAATCCATAGGAAAGACATAAGCTGACTCAACTTATCCATAAGGATACTTCGGATGAAAATCCGGACTCGGACCAGGAAAAGATTCACATAGAACTTCCTTGCCGGGAAATGCATATACTGGGGAATAAACACCCATATAGCAAAGGGTAAAATCACCAAAGGAAACTCCGCAGGGGACTGTCTAACAAAGAGACTCTCCTGGGAAAAGCAACAAGGATGAGGTGCTACCGGTATAAGGGTAACAAACTCAGGAAGAGTGAATATCTAAGACCGGTATAAGGGTGAGAGATATCAATCAACCAACATCCGAGAAAGACCAACGAAGGGTATAATACTCAGGAAAATCTGACTCCACAAGGGACCAAAGTCATAATAGGGAGTAGAAAGGAGGGAACACCAGGGATACCGAGGTATATAATAGGTGACCGACCGAAAAAGTGAATTGGTATATATGCCAAGACACTCATCATCCGAAAGGAGGGCTTGAAAAAGCAAAATCTACTTACAGGATGGACATTCGAATCCACAACGGGAAAACGAATCTTACTCAACTGGGGACACAAACCCGAAGAGTGCATGAGATACAATATCCATTACCGGCAGACCGTGGATAAGAATACTCGCATGAGACATATCATCTATTACCGTCCGAACGTAGATAATAAACTCGCATGGTAAGAAACACCAGAGATACCGGAGTATATAATAGGTGATCTACCGAAACGTGAATTGGTATATATGCCAAAACACACATCCGAAACACAAACAGGTTAAAGGATGGATATTCGATTCTACAAAGAATGCGAATCTTGCTCAGCTGGGGAAAATCAACAAAGGACTCCAACTAAAGAGCGCATGAGACATATTATTCATTACCGGTAGACCGTGAATAATATACTCGAAAGGAAAAGACACCAGAGATACCGAAGTATATAATAGGTGACTAACCAGAAAGAGAGACAATCGATACCAAGCATCCGGGTAAACGAAAGACAACTCAAAGAGATAAATTGCAAGCATCCGGCAATCATCCAACAACAAGGAAGAATATTCGACTCCGCAAAGGGAAATAACGAATCTTACTCAACCAGGGAAACACAAAAGGCTTCAACTGAAGAGTGCATGAGATATATTATCCATTACCGTCAGAACGTGGATAGTATACTCGCATGGAAGATTATCCACAACCGGTATAAGGGTTAATAAAGGATAAATCGTCCGAAAAGAGAGGCATCGGGATACCAAACAGGCATATCATGATGACCAATCAAAGAGTGTAACAACATTACCAACAAAAGGGTAAATGAAAGACTCATTGGGGATAAATTGCAAGCATCCGGCAATTATCCGCAAAAGCTGGGGATACATTGATAAACAATCAAGGATCCGGGGAACTAATCACTAGCAAACGGTGAAAAGACCCACTGGCGACTTCAAAAGGATAACATTGCAAGCATCCGGCAATGATCCCGAAGACTGCTGGGAATACAAGTGCTTACTCAAGAGCAACTAACCCAAAAGCAGGGAGGAATATCAACATCGAATATTGAATGAAGATAACCACAAAGGAAGATTAGGGTTTACATCTACCGAATACGGGGCAGAAGACCAAAAATCTGGCTGAGAAAACAAGAGGTTAACAATACCGACTACTGGGTAAGAAACCAAAGACTCAGCTGAGGATAAGATTGCTAGCAACCGGCAATTATCCACATGTATCATAAGATACCACTCCGCTGGAGAGAAAAATCACAGCAACATAGGATTTACAACTACCGAATACGGGGTAGAAGACCACAAACTCCGCTGGGGATATAAATCACCACAGGGAACAAAACTCTGTTAGGGATAAACACCACAACAACAGAAGATCCACCATCAGCCAGACCGAACCACAAAGGTTACCACTGCTAGGGGAAAAGAGATAGGACTCACAACTACCGAATACGGGGTAGAAGCCAATACTCTGGTGGGAATAACCACAAATTAGGGTTTACATCTACCGAATACGGGGTAGAAAACCAAAAATTCTGCGTGGGGATAGAATAAATCACGAATCCGCACGAGAAACCAAAAATGAGGTTTATAACAAACCACGAACTCTGTTGGAGAGTAAGAAAATAGGCTTTACGACTACCGACTATCAGGTAGAAAACCACCAACTCTGGCTGGGGACTAAAAGGTATATAACCACAAGTTCTGCCAAGAAGCCAGGAAAATAGGACTTACAACTACCGGTATAAGGGTAGAGGCCAAAGTCGACTCTTGCGGAGGAATGAAAGGTATATAACCACAAATTCCGCCAAGAGGAAGAGAACAATAGGACTTACAACTACCGGTGTAAGGGTAGAGGCCCGAAAACTCCGCTGGGGAACAACCCACTGGGAAGCACGATGAACAGACGACAAATGTCAATTCAGGAAAGATCCGAAAAGACAGACTGAATCAAGACACATCCTAATGAGGATATAACTCACATAGGAACCTCCATCCCAATATATGTGTTGGGAGGAAACGGAAGAAACCGTCATCCACGAGGGTATATCTCAGTGGGGAACCGCAGAAGGAAAGACAGACACTTTCTGCTTATGGGCTGACTCTACATGGAGAGGTTTAACACCCGACATCTGCTTAGGAAGATCTATAAAGATCCATATCACCATAGCAGGGAACAACAAACAAAGAATATATGGCAAAAATGCAACATGAATATCTGAATGTTTCATGAATATGCATGAATATGCGTGGTTTATGTTTGATGAATGCTGACAAAACAGACATATCTAACACAACAGGTCCAGGAATCAAACGTCCGGTATTATACTTCCAGGGGAAAACCAACTGGAAAGCCAATTCTGCTGGAGATCTCCATGCTATAAAGCAAAGATCTGCGGGTACTGCTGGGAAGCAGAAGCAAAAGAATCAGAGATATCAAGAGAATACCAAATCTCTGAGCAATGGATCAACGATCGTCCCAACTGAGGCACAGAAAGTCACAACAGGCGAAGAGCCACAAAGACAAATCTGTCGGGGAACAAGAGAAAATCTCAAAGTCCTGCAGGGGATCCTAGCAAGCTGTTGCTATGGAAACGGATCCAACATAACTCCATTGGGGAACAACCCACTGAGGGAGCAAAGGTCACCCGGATAGAGTCTGGCTGCACAAGCAACTCTACTGGGGATATCATCAACTACTCTCTTGGGGAACAACCCACTGAGGAAGGAAAGCGCCAAACAAGTAGATTCTGCAACAAACCACTCTACTCGGGGCGAACACACATCTGATGGATCACATCAGTAAACTCTGCAATAAAATCTGCTCTACTGAGGATCGAAAAGTAATCGGGAAATCAATACAACCTCTGGATGACGGAGCCATCAACCGACCATACGGGGGATTGAAAGAGGTTCAACAGGCAACACTGCCACAACAACCGCTCTGCAGACAAATGCCGGAGAAAGATGGATGAAAATACTGGGATATCAACCCAATCAACCACTGAGTAGGAAAATAAATCCTGCTCTGTTGAGAATAACAACCAATCTGATAGAGAGAAAGTGAACAACTCCATTGACGCCTTTGCCGGGGGAAAAGGTAAAGCACCGGGTATCAAACCACTGACTTACCGAGTCTTCCAAAAGGAAAGCGACCGTGCTGAGAAAACAGATAAATCCGCCGGCAACTGCGCTGGGGAGAGCGACAACAACTCTGCTCGCGACTGCGATGGGGATATCAATAACTATTCTACTCGCCAAGGAGACAAATAAAGTCGGGGGATAGCGATCCACTGGAGAAAGTGACGAGGCACCAAGGTGACAAACCATCAACCGCCGACTCTTCCACAAGGAAAGCACCCATGCTGGGGAAAACTGTTGTTGGAGAAAACTGAGGCTTCAACCCACAATCTGCTTGGGGAACAACCCCACCAACAACTCGACTTGCAATTATGCTGGCAACCCACTTGGGGAGAAATACGGGATACGAGGATATCAACCCACTAACCACAAATTTTCTGAACAATTTGAGCAATCAAGCCGGGGAGAGACTACTGCTGGAGAACAGACTGAGTCTTCAATTCACCACTCTGCTTCGGGGAGTCAAAATCCACAGAAGCCCTGCTTAGGGAACAACCCCAACAACCAAATCTCTGCTTGGGGAACAACCCCAACGATCAAATCTGGAGAAAAAAGATACAAACCAAACCAGGAGTATGAACCATGTCTTACCTGTTGGAAACCATGCCACCCTTGGGAGAGCACTGAGAAATTCTTTGGTATCCTCTTATCATTGTGAATGTTCACTTTGTTTAAAACAATAAATTTTGAAAAATTTTGTTTTTAAAACAATGATATTTTTATCAATTAAAACATGCAAAACATTTGTTGAATTGAAACAAATAAGAGTGCAAATAATTGGATAAAAAGCTCAAATTTATTTGATGGAATGGTAGTCTGCAAATGGCAAGACTCCATAGATCTGTACAAATTTGAAATCAGTGATATATATTGGAAGAGGGCTACATTGAACATAATGATCCTTTCTCTACCAATTTGAATCTCGATGTATTCGAAGCTTCAGTTGACGACGGATCGAGAATCTCTGACGAAAAGACAGCTGGTGACCAGAAAGTCTTGTCAGGACGCAGTTACTTGCCTGATCCCTAATTTTTGCCTAGATTGCCCCAGAGTGAGGTACTCAATCTAGCGGGATGCAAATATGCTTTTTTATCAAGTCTCTAACTTTTGCCTGGATTACCCTTGCAGGTTTTCCACCGAGACGCTTATTTTTTCCTAAGCCGCCCTTTCGGGTTTTCAACTTAGCAAGCTATTCTGTTTTTCATTTGCATATACTTTTTTTTTTAGGCAAAGTATCTCTTAACTGCATCTGAATTCACAGGACGAGTGAAATCCTCCCCTTCCATTGTTGTAAGCATTAAAGCTCCGCCTGAAAAGGCTCTCTTAACAACATATGGACCCTCATAGTTTGGAGTCCACTTGCCCCTGGAATCGGGCACGAAAGACAAAACTTTCTTGAGCACAAGGTCACCTTCTCTGAACACACGAGGCTTGACCTTCTTATCGATTGCTTTCTTCATTCTCTGCTGATATAACTGACCATGACACATGGCAGTTAATCGCTTCTCTTCAATCAAATTCAGTTGGTCATAACGACTCTGAATCCATTCAGCATCAGTCAACTAGGGACTTGAGGGTATCATTCTTCCTTTTTTTTTCTCTTTGAAAAAAAAATCCCCTGATTTTTCCTTTTATTTTGATTTTTCACCCTCTTTTTTTGTTTTTTACATTACATTTGTAATGCCCCAGTTTGACTGTTGCTGGGTTCTTGAGACGCAGCTGAATGATCTGCTTTTCATTGCTCAAGTGCTCGGGTAATCTCATCAGGAATCCCCTTCAACATCATCTTCCTCTGCCTCGAATACAAGGAATTCAAGATTGGGAGATGGCGTTGGATCATTATGTTCAATGGGTTTAGAAATCCCTGCACAATGATTCTGGATAATGGAAAACTTTTAGCATTTGAACAAGCAAACCATCATGCAGATGAAAAAGCTATTTTCTTGTTCTTCGGGTTTTTTGTGATCACTGATTTCATGCAAAAAGCAAAAAGTGAAAACAAAGGAAAAACAAATGTTTAACAATGCAATAATTGAATGAAAACATCATTGTATATATGAGCCAACAATGTCATCACTTCTCCTTTTGGCATGGGAGAAGGGTTTTAAACAAAGTGAGCACTATTACTCTGATCTATGGATAACTGTTGGAACATCCACAGCGACCCAATTGTGGCAGACACCACCAGGAATGACAAAATTGCTCATATCCTCTGCACCCTCTTCAATGATAGCAGCAGCTTCTTCAGGTTGCTCAGCATGGATGAATCCTCCACTCGTGAACAAACCTTGCTCATTATATGCCCCAGAACAGTAGCCAATGCCAGCCCGGGATTTAATCCATCAAAAGCACTCGGTCGGGAATATTCCTCCTCTGAGTTCACAATTCTCTTGCTCAAGATGATCCATCAATCTGGCAGAGTTGGCTCTGGTATAGTACCGGCAAAAATGCGTCTTCAAAATAAATGAAGATCGCAGGGTCAGACCACAGGACGGGAGACCGGAACAAAACATCCGCTTATGCAAATGATGCATGAAGTGTTTATGCATATGTTTGTTTTTATTTCAAAGGAACTCAGGGGTTTTATTTGCAAACTTTGAAATATGTAAGCATTTTGATCATATATGAGAATATCTCATCAGATACATCAGGTGAAAAAAATTTCCTGGTTTTTTCATGTTTGAAAATTTTTGCAAATGAACTCCTTTGAGTTCCTTGAAAATTTTCTTTTTATCTGATGATGTGGATGTAGATGAATGCATGAACGTATGGATGCAACAATCACACTCAAGGATCAAGCAAAGCACACCAAACAAAGGTCGTGGGAAAGCTCAATGTATCCCTAATATCAATCATCCATTTTGGTGGATTTAGGTTTTTCACCTTATCGACACCCAAGTTCCATTGATATTAACGGTACATGAACCGGAACAAAACATCCTTAATATCAACCAGCCGCTTTGGTGGATTTTAGGTTTTACACCTGATCCGGGATCCATTGATATTAACGATGTTTGAACGACTCAACCACGAATCACGGGTTTGCTGAGAGTCACGAGCATGGAGTCTTGGTTAAGAACCACCCAAAGGGAATGTACTAGGGTTTAAACCTGCCAGACATGTTCTACCAGAGGTTCCCATAATCATCGTCCCATCTCTCGAATATTATCGGAGGAACGAATACTCGTATTCCAAGAATATTCTCAAGAGAAACTCTTATGAGTGTAGTATCGCGTAACAATCGCATCAGAACTGACATCTGAACGACCTCCGCACTACGTCCTAAAAATAGGCCAAGATGGGTTTGGTAAACTAAGGTCCTTGGCTTCTAAGGTACATGATTGAAAGAATAATGCCTAACCACAAATAACTTGTGTGACATTATCAATCCAACATGACCTCCACCAAGTGAATGGACTCGCAAGTCAACTGGCTAAGGACTACTCCACACCAGTCAACAAGACTATGCCATTCTCCTATCCTAGAGTGCACTCGAGTTCGGGTATAGAACTCATCTCACAGATCACCAAAGCAAACAGCATTTGTATATCAAGCAATTCAAACATTACAATCAATACAGTTATCCCAAATTGTACAAAAATATGTCAAATAACAAATAATAATATATCACACAACAATGGTGAAAAGTAGGCAATACCACCAAGGACTTCTATCCCCAGTGGAGTCGCCACTTTTCTGTAGCGGTGTATTCGTCGCTATATGATCTATTGGTTAAATCATAAGCAATGTATACAATGAATATAGAGTCGCCACCGCACTTTTATTTATCCTAAGGACTGGTTAAAAAGCGAACAAAAACCTAAGAAGTTTTACACGTAGAAAACTAATGAAAAGATCAGAGATCGGGGTAAGGGGTAAATTACGCAATGGGAAGGTGTTAGGCACCCATCACGTCCTAGGTACTCCTAGGGAGCCCTTTTCACACTTTGTTGTTTTGAAAATTATTTGTTATTGACATAAGTGATGTGCAAACATGAATGGGATGATGAGGAAAGAATGTACAGGTTAATTATTTTGTGTTCGAACGGATGAACCCGCTGCCTACGTACCTTCCATCAAAGGTAAGGATCAAAACGCCGTAGTTCGGCTAAAAACTTCCAAAAGTTAGTGGATTCAATTTTAAAACACAAGCTTAAAGGTCTTACGTTACCCACGGGAGAAAACTCAACCTTATATAACAACTAGTCCACCATGTGAGAAAAGCTTCAACTTGCCAGAGAGGGGTTAACCCTATAATAGGCAAGGAAGACTTACAATTCATCTACTAAGGACAAATAGGTGAGATTAATATCAACCAACTAGGGTAAATCAAACCTATAGCTAATGTATGAAAACTTAACAAACATGGACAAAGCCACAAAATCACTTGAATGGGTGAATTTATTTGGATTATTTACAAAAAGGTCAAAGTATGATTAAAGTCAATTCAAAATGAAGTATTTACAAAAATGAAGTTTGGAAAAATCATGGACTTAAAGTCCAAGTTTCTAATTTGGAAAGAAGGTGAGAATGTTTGCACAACACTTATTTCAAAGTTTTTAAAACATGTGTGAAAAGGTAGGACACAATGAGATGAACGGAATGGTGGGTATGTAAAACTTCTTACGCGGTTCGCCTCTTGAAATCATATGGGAAATGATTCAAGTGGGTCCTTAGGAGTAGGCTACAAATGAGCAATAATATGAACATGGTCACAGATGAAAGTAAATAAAAGCGGATACTGGAGGCCACTCAATGGTCTTATACCTGTCTCCTAAAACAAGTAAGGATATCAGAAGCCACTCTATGGACTTATACTAATCTCCATCAGAATAAAACAAAAAAAACAAAACAGGGAAGTCAACTGCCAATCTATCTGGACTCATGTTAACCTCCACAGTATGATCCTAGGAATACAAATGCCACATCACAGGGACTTACAATGAATCCTCACATACAACAACAATGCTCAAACAAAGAGCAAAGAAGATATGAGTGACCAATGAGGTCTTACACTCTATCTCTTCCATGTCATGGGAACAGATGCCAACTCACAGGGACTTATAACTGGTTCCTCAATGGGAAAACATCAATGTCACAAGGACAAAAGAAGCGGTCATGCACTAATGGCAAACAAAGATGATAAATGCCCAATGGCAATCAATGGTAGTAAATGCACAATGGCAAACAATGATAGTAAATGCACAATGGCAATCAAGTAATCATGTGTAAATGAATCAAGTAATCAATCACATAAATTCAAGTAGCACACGCTATAACCATTCATGAGGCTCAAGCAAAAGGGTTTGACTATGAAAGTCCACTGTAAGAGGTAAGTGTCGCTCTTAACCTGGCCATTGAGGGGCTCAGGTGAAGCAGATGAAAGGATATGAGGGGTGTGCCTCATTGCTTCTATCTCATGTCCGAGAGAGCATGTAAATATAAGAATGTGGGGGAGTTCAGAAAGATGGAACTCTTTCCCCAATATATAGACTCGATAGATCTTGGGTATGGATCTCAATGCTACAACCATGTAATGGGAGCAAGGAGAAGACTCACTGAATAGTGGGAGATAGGCTACTTATCTCTACCTTCCACCAATTGCCTCAAATGAGGACTTTTCCTGCTTGGGACAAATATAAACATACACAAGCATTGCCTCTTAAGGAGGACTTCAGACAATTTGCCCGGTCAAATAACGGACCGGGTCTCCAGACTACATGAAGAAGAAGGTTTTATACCTCAATGCAAGTTGCTATTTAAGCAAAGCAAAGCAAGTTCTTAAGAGAACTGAGCGACTAAAGGGTACCTGGAAACAATCCAATAAAATCAGCATCCCATTCATAAACAGATAACAACATAAGAATCAATTAACAATGTTCAATCATAATCAAACAATAGTGTGCATAGCACAAGGCTCACATGAACCAAACACCCTACAAAACAAATTGGTTAGTGTATAAGTCAAGCGAAACAAATCCAAAATGTGGAGCAAATCTCCTTAATCATTATCTTTAACCTGAAAAGGCACAATCACACTCAAAGGTAAGTACTATGACCACTAGGACTAGCCTAGGGTCAAAAAGATGGAAAAATCTTAAAACAGCAGCCAATGCATGATCAAATTCAAGTAATATCAATAACAAAGGGATCCCAATTGATCCCATATTCAAACTATGTGCACATTTTAATTTATGCAACATGGAAAGCAAAAGATGCAATGTGGAGTCTCATACAAACAACCAGCAAGATCACATCCAAATAAAATGCCAAAATGGCACCAAAAAATCCACAAAAATTATGTTCTAACCAGAAGACATTCAGCAAGTCACATGTTAATTTTCAAGTCATTTGGACTAGTAGATCAATAGGAATTAATTAAACATGGTACAGCATGCAAAAACTACATCAAATGAAGTCAAAAATTATACACCAACTTCCATCTAATGGTAAACAGCAATGGTACATGGTAAATTCATGGGACCAAAGCCAAAAGCTACATTAATGTGTCAGGAACTATGTCATCAATTTTCATGGTCATTAGATTAATTATGAGGAAATGGCAACATAAATGCTAAAGGTTACACCAATGGAACTCTAACATGCTAGGCAGCAAGAAAAAATATGAATCAAATTGGAAATTGATTGTAAAAAATCCACGAAAATTATCAATGATAGCTAACATGTCAAATAAACTTCCTGCAAAAAATTAGGGCCATTGGCCAATGGGAAGCATAGGAAAATAATTTGATGAATTCAGCATATCAAACTATGTCACATATATACATATCCAATTCCAATAATTCATAGATAAAAAACCATAGGCTAAAAAATTACCAAGCCTATGTCAAAAAATCCAGAAGGATGTCAAGAATCATCATTTAAATTTTCAATTAATTTGGATGTAGCATGTGGATTGTATAATTAAATTGGTAACATGTATGAAAATATGTACATATTAGAACATTCTATGGCTAATTAATATTTTTTCCAAGCACTATTTCTTTTTCATTTTTATAAAATAGTAGAGGAAAAAATATGATTAACAAAAAAGGAATGGTATTTTTTTTGGATTATTTTTGAGCCATATATGAATTTTTTAAGTTTCTAAATATTTATCTAATAATTATTCAGAATTAATTTAGGATTTATTAATTTAATTAACAGCTGATGGCAAAACGGTAATACTTAATGCTAATGCCAAAACACCGCGTTTCAGTTAGATTGGAACGGACGGCCAGGATGCGATCTGGGCGGAAAAACACTGAAGCGCATGGCCATGTTCATCGTCTTCTTCGCGCAGCCGGTGTGTTCTTCAACGGCGATAGCGGTTTCGAGCAAATCGCGACGGAAATGAGCGATCTACATACCGGTCGAACCGGTTTCGTCTCAGGATCATGATTATGGAAGCCAATTTGTCTATAACCTACTATACAGGACGAATCGAAGAGAAGAGCGAACACGGAAATCGCATCCAAATTTCGAATGATAATAACTCAACCAAATTACAGTGAAATCAAACAATCCATCGGTTGATATTCAATCTACAAAGCACAATCTACAACATTCCTAACTCAATTTGAACAAACTACAAGATTCGATTCCCAACCTTCTTGAGTGCAGTACCGGCGGAACCGTGCGCTCGAGCTTCAAATCGCGAAACAGATGCAAGATGTTGATTCAGGAGATTCGTGAAGTGATTCTTGCAGCTCGAAGGTATTCGGATTGTCGAGAATCGTCAACTGTTATGGATGTTCACGGCTTCGCAACAGTTGGAATCGGTCGCGATCTTGCTCCAATTTCGATCAACAGAAACTCTCTTCCACCTGCAAATTAAGAATCAACAACATATTCGCGCAGAGACAATGGATTCTTGATGGAATTTTTGAAGAGAAGTTTTGGTGAAGCTTCCGGCGAAATGCGAGACGAGCCAATTGTTCAGTTTTTTCTGTTATGGCTTTTGTGAAAGAATGTGACTGCAGAAAAATTGTGAGAATTATGTGAGAGTCGTGAGAGTTGTGAGAGTGATTGTGGAAAAAATTGAGAGAGTCATTGTGTAGAGAATGATTTTGCAGAGAAAAAAAATTGTGAGAATTGTGATTAGAGTGATTCTGTTAGATTGTGAAAAAAAATTTGCAGAAAAAAATGATTTCTTTGCTGTTAGCCCTCTTTCATTTCTGTTAGTAATTAAAATATATATGCAATGCTTAATCCAACACTAATTGTAATTAACCAAAAAATGAATTAGTGGGCAATGGTTTATGTGTGAATTTGGATTTTAAGCTCTTGAATTTAGAAGCATGCTCTGCAGAAAATTAACACTTGAAACCAGTCCAAAATATCATTTGGGAGCTGTTGGTATAATCCTTATTTGCAAATTCCCAATATTTTCCAATTTCACCATGTGATGGCTTATGTGTCCATTTTTCCAATTCATTTTCAAACCCAATTCTCAAACCACAAGGCCTAGGCATGTTGTGAATATTCCAACAAATTTCAAATGCCATTTGTGAGGTGTTGCAAAAATCCCCACTCAAAAATTCCAATTATTTCACAAGTTGGACGATTTTGCCCCTGGTTCATTTAACAGTCCAGTTGAAATTTGACCTTTTGCATTGAGCAATTTTGGAAAAATCCAATTATGCACCATGAAAGTACATATCAAATGGAGTTTGTGCATATAAAGAACTTGCAATTTGGATAAACCATGTGGTAGTTATGGCCTCCTGATTACGGGTCTTTTCTGAAATTCACTGAGCCATATCTTGCAAACCGTACATTGGATTTTCAAGTTCTTGGACTTTTTGGAAAGGTGAGAACAAGATCTACATCTGTCATGTTGAACAATTTTTCATTTGAAGCTTCCTTGGACTTCTGTTTTTGAGGTCGAAAACTTTCCATTTTGGGCAGCTGAAATTACAGGTCCACTTGCCATTCTGGGAAACTTTCTGTCTGAGCTCAATTCTTTCAATCTTGGCCTTTGAAATGCCAAATGAAGTTTATATAGACATGAATGAGGTCTTTTCAACCAATTCCAATCGTCAAATCACTGATTAAATGTACAGTTGACCACAGTTGACTTTTGTTGACTTTTGTTTGACTGGGCCATGTTCTGATGGATCCCAAGCCTCTTTCACATGAGATCTTGGTTCCAAATGATACCACAAGTTATATGAACTCTTTATGAATGATCATGGTGTCCAAATTCTTCAAGAATGGTCACCATCTATTGCTCAAGGCCTGATTTGACTGTTTTGGCCTAGCTAGCTTCATCTGCAAGCAACATGATTAGATGACAATATTTTTGTACTTTTGGCTAGTAAACATATGAAAAGCAATGATATACAATATGCTATACATGCTTGGTGATCAAGAACCACACTCACAAGGCATCCCACCCACTATGAGGGCAGCTAGGGTATGCACTGATCCTTGAGGCCATGATATGGTATGATATGGGCCATGAGGGATCTTAGGGTCCAAAATTGGGGTCTTACAGTGACGAGAAGGTGGTTTTCACCTCATGATACATGGTGCAGTTGTACCCAGTGTTGTATTACCTTGCTCTCAGCGTACAAATGTACGACATGCAAGGAACTGGACGTATGATCTTGATGCTCCAGCATTTACCGGTCCTTTGCCACCTAACATTCCTATGGACGATGGGCAAGGGACCGATGATGAGTATGGTCGGCGCGACCAGTCACCTGCTCATGATATTTCTACTGCATCACCTACACACACTGCACCTTCTTCCTCTAACCCTTTTGCAGGTACCACTCCCGGTTTCTACATCACCTAGGAGATGTGGCGCGAGCACCTGGCTCGTGAGGAAAGGCGTGACACCCTCCTGAGTACCATAAACCAACAACTGACAGATAATATGAGTTTTATGGTAGCTTCCCAACAGCGTAGTGAGCAAGCACATCGGACTGTCACTGAGTCCTTACTTGCGATCACTAATGAGCAGCATCTCGAGCGACAGGATAATGAGCGTCACTTCGCTCTTATTGAGACCACACAAGGATCTCTCTTAGGTCACTCTCAGCAGCTGCATGAAGGACTTGGTACTCGTAGAAGACGTCGTCGACCCAGGCACCCTGACCAGGGCGGTGACGGTGACGGTACTAGTGATCACCCTTAGTCCTCTCTCTCTCTCTCCCAGGTTACTCCTGCCCTATCTCATATCAAAACATTGAGGATAATGTTCGGTTTAAGTGTGGGAGGAGATTTTATCGCTTTTTATCTTTCCTTTATTTTTATCGCTTTTTATCGCTTTCCTTTACTTTTATCGCTTTTTATCGTTTTCCTTTAGTTTTAGTATGTTTTATGTTTTAGTTGTTTGTTTTTCCTTTCAATAAAATAACATGTGTCTGACGAGTCATCTGTGTAGTGTATCCTTATTTCCCCGATTTCTTTAACCTTACCAAAAATAATTTTTTAGCAAAGAAAATAGTACATCTTGAACATTCAGGCTATAAGACAGGTTTATAACAGGATGTAAAAGACTTGGGAAAACTATTTCGAAAAATCGGTATTGTCTTAACACCTTAGGCTTCATGATTATAAGAGTCGATCCCGATACCCCATATGCTGTAACCCCAAATTTTGTTCCAAATAAGTCCTTAAGTAGTTTATCCTCGCAGTCATCTCCGGCTTAAGCATGCTCTACGTAGGGGACCGATGAAAATAAGTGAATGATCACAAAAATCCCTGCTTTGTTCTAACGTAATATGAAAATCCGGGCTAGGTGACTCTCACACGGTCATTTAACCCAGCAAAATAAAGACATGTGTGAAACATGCAGAAGAAAAAAATAAAATATATATATATATATAAATAAGCCTATTTGTTGGTTGGTTCAGAGGTATCTGGTGCTGAACTTGGTAGGGTGGATTACGATCCAATCCCCCACAACTGCAAATTGGGTTAAATAAAGGGGTTACACCAACTTATGTACCGGATCCCCATGCTTAGAAAAAATAAAAAATAATAAGCCTATTTGTTTGTTGGTTCAGAGGTATCTGGTGCTGAACTTGGTAGGATGGATTACGATGCAATCCCCCACAACTACAAATTGGGTTGAATAAAGGGGTTATACCAACTTATGTACCAGAGCCCCGTGCTTAAGATCATAATCACTAATCGGTCACTTTTCTATGAGTATGTACGGATAACGGGCTTAATGTGATTGCACCTGAATGAAAAGGACTTTTAGAAAATGAAAAGAAGGTCTGGGTATGGTGGGGTAATGTGGATTGATTTGTATAGGAACGAAGCATATGACCGCAATTGCGGAAAGTGTCAATACAATATCCTTAGTTCGATTCGTTAGTACCTATCGATACATTCCTTGAATGAACTTACAAGTCTTTTTGCCTTGAATTAACTCTAGTTGATACTGTTTTTCTTGCATAAACTATAAAGAGATTTTCTTGAGGACAAGCAAAGGTTTAATTATGGGAGAATTTGATCACACTGAATTACACCATGTTTTTTACTCAGATTTCACATGTTTATTAGGACTTTATTATCATTTTGATTGTATTATGCTCTCTTTTATCTTGTTTTTAGATATTTAGCACTTTCGGACCCTTTTGGAAGAAACAAAGCAAAAGGACCTAAACTTAGGGTTTTTCGGCGAATATTACACACATGGCGTTGCACATGGCGAACGCTATAGGAGAAGTCATGATTCATCAGCCCTCAACTAGGAGGTAACCGCCACGTTCCCATGATCTTCCCCATTTACACACATGACGGGCGCCATGAAGGGATGGCGGGCGCCAGCTTTGGAAATCACGTTCCCACTAAGGAGAAGTTGGAGGGCACCATGGTCTTTGCAAGCTGCTAAAATCCTCTATAAATAGTTTGTTCCATTTCATTTTCAAATCATCCAACTTAGTTTTACAACACTAAGTCTATATTTATCATTTGTAATAGCGGTAATCTGTCACATCAGGGGGTTATCGCACCTTAGTGAGATTGAGTTGGGTCACTTCGAGTTACTGTCGTCTTTAGCTTCAGGAGTCGGAGGTTTATTTTCCTTGTACCAGAATCAAAGCCTCCGTTTGGAGCATGTTCTTATTTATCGCTTTTATTTATTTATTTGTCATCACTTTACTTTATTTATTTTCCGCACTCGCTTTACTTTATTTATTTTCCGCATTCGCTTTACTTTATTTATTTTCCGCACTCGCTTTACTTTATTTATTTTATACACTCACTTTACTTTATTCATTTCCCGCACTCGCTTTACTTTATTTATTTTCCGCACTCACTTTACTTTATTTATTTCACGCACTCGCTTTACTTTATTTATTTTACTCGCTCTTTACGCCTCACATTCTAAAACAAACTTTTCATCATGATCAATAGCATTGTGTTTGTTTGTGTTACCATGTCTGGCTAAATCTTTTAAAGGTTAGAATGTAAGGATCGCGGTTAAAGTAATGTTTCACATATTGAATATGTAGAAATACTTTAAAGGATGTTTTGATTTTTAACTTGAGTTTTCTAAAACAAACTTGGTTAGTTTTAATTATTCAAGGAGTGCGAAAACACTCTAGCTTAGTTAACTAGGAATTTTTATCACTTTAAGAAAAAACTATTTTTGAAACTATTTTCGGACGCGTTGATAGATCTTAAATCAGGAAACTCCTCGGGTAAAACTTTTCAAATCAAAATCACTTTTCAACTAAGTTTACGAGTCTTCTTTAAGTTTACTACTTTAGCGTTCTGCGCACCTTTTATAAGTGACAATAAAAGGCCTTAATTTAAGGGTAAACTCGGTTTTGAATACGCGAAAGCGACAGTTCCTGTTAAATGGATTCTTTTCAAGAGTAGAAAATATTGCCTCATAAGTAGTTCTATTTAGACAATCGAAACATCACTTAACTGACGTGAAGTACATTCAACTTGTCTTTACCTACATTTATTATTTACTATTGTTTTGCAAACCCAATATCTCTTTTATACCGCCTTAGATAAACACCATAACGATAGTAATCGATAGATTGACGATTTGGTCTCTGTGGGATCGGTATTCTTTTATATTACTTTGACGCGATTCGTGCACTTGTGAATTCACACGATCAAGACCCCTGGATCCTTAACCATAGGTCAATCTTTGCATGCTAACCTAGGTAGATATTTCCCTTTTATCCCAACTTTAGGACCGATATTGCATGCCAACATTAGGGTTCTCTCTAGAATTCCCTTAGATTTTACACTTCTCTTTTGCATTCATTTTAAAACTAAAACCTTTTTCTTAATTAAAGTCCAAAAACATGATAATACTATTTGAACTCTTTCAATAATAAGAGAGAAGTACCCAGATACCTCCTGCCTTGGGTGGATCATATGAGGTATTCCTTCAAAAAAATACTCAATCAATCAAACTTCTTTTCCCGCTTGGATTTTATTATGAAAACTTTTAATGAGGGTGGTTACCCATAAAAAGCACTAACAAACCAATTTTTTTAAGAAGAACTATGATGCTCTAATTCTTTTTGATACGTAGGCATTGGGTTACAAAACTTAAGCGGGCGTAATAATAAAAACTTTCTTTTTATTTGTAAATAATTCAATCTTTTGCATGGATTCCCTTTTAGTTGGTAAGCTTTAGAATAAACACACCTTTTTTTATTAGAATAACAAGAGTGGTTCATGTAGAGTACTACAGACGTGAGGGGTGCTAATACCTTCCCCTTGTGTAATCGACTCCCTTACCCATCTCTTGGTTGCGAGACCATTAAATTCATTTTTTTGTAGGTTTACTCAATGATTCCTTTCCCTATCTTGGGATAAATATCATTGGTGGCGACTCTGTTTTGTGTGCACATTTTTTTTCGAGATACGACACTAGTAATGTTCTTTTTTTTTCATTATAATCTTCACCCAATTCTATTTTAGGACTCAGATGAAGACAATGATGGTTTATATGAAGAGGATATTACACATTTATTGGGTTATGACATTGAGGTTGAAGGTAAAGGCAAAAAACATAGTGAGGAAAGTGAAGGTTCCAGTGAGGAATGTGAAGGTGATACTGATGAATTGGAGAGTGGGTGTGAAACTGATAATGAAAGTAACTTTCATAGGAAGAAGTATCATGTTTTCAAAATGCCCCAAAACTGCCAAACTATAAATGGGAATTATGAACCTATTTTACAATAAAGAATGATTTTAAGGAGGCAATTACTTCATATGTAGTTTAGTCAAGAAGGGATTTGAGGTTCTCTAAAAATGATAAACAAATGGTAAGAGTGATATGTAAAGAAGGATGTGATTGTAATTCATATTGTGGGAAGTTACCATATGAAGATTCTTGGCAATTGAGGAAATTGGTGGATAAGCATAATTGTAGTAGATCATATAATGTGAAGCTCATGACTACAAATTGGTTAAGTAAATAAACTCAAAACTCTTTGAACGATAATCCAAATCTGAAAATCAGGGACATAAAGGAAAAAGCCCAAAAGGAAATGGAATGTTGGTGTAAACAAGACTAAGGCTGTTAGGGTTAGGTGTTCAACAAGAGGATTGGTTGATGGCTTCTTTCTAGAACAGTATACAAGAATTTATGATTATGCACATGAGATCCTTAAAACAAATCCTGGATCAACTATAAAGATTAGTGCTCAACCTGTTTCAGACAATGTAAGTGACAATAGGCCTCACTTTCAAAGGATGTACATTTGTTATGCAACTTGCAAAGAGAGTTTCAGACTATGTAGACCTATAATTGGGCTTGATGGCTTTTTTTTGAAGGACCTATGTGGAGGCCAAATATTGGCAGCCATAGGAATAGATCCAAATGACCAAATGATGCCAATAGCATTTGCAGTTGTTGAATGTGAAACAAAGGAAATTTTGACATGGTTTCTAGAACTATTGATTGGGGATCTTTGAGGTAGAAGCCAATGTTGTACATATACCTTCATATCAGGCCAACAGAAGGTATTAATCTCTTGTATTTGTTTTTTACATGATTATAATGTTTTGATTTTGTGATAATTAATCTCTTGTATTTAATTGTTAGGGTCTCTTGCCAGCTATAGATGAGCTTTTATCGGGTGTAGAGCAGAGGTTTTGCATACGCCATTTCTACAATAATTTTAGGAAGAGATTTCCTGGAAAGAAGTTGAAAGAGATTATATGGAAAGCTGTTAAATCAACATATTCACAATCTTGGGAAAGGGAAATGAGAGAAATGAGAGATTTTAATGAGGAAGAGTTTAAGCACATGATGAAAACACCTCCTAGGTTTTGGAGAAAATCTCAATTCAAGACAACATCTAAGTGTAATAGTGTGTTGAACAACATGTTGGAGGCCTTCAATAGTTTTATTATTGAAGCAAGAACTAAGCTTATAGTGACAATGCGAGAAGAGATCAGAACATACATAATGGAAAGGTGGGAAAAAAATAGAATGAGATTTACAAACCTTACTGATAATGACATATTTCCCAACATTATGAAGATGTACTTTACAAACTACTATATTTTGATACTCTATAAACTGCTATATTCTGATACTTTATAAACTCATATGTTCTGTATACTCATAATCTTTTGATTATTAGGATTGCAAGGATTAGTGAATACACCAACATGTGGATTGTAAGGTATACTCATAATGTTATGTTATGTTCTGTATACTCATAATGTTATGTTAAGTTCTGTATACTCATAATGTTATGTTATGTTCTATATACTCATAATGTTATGTTTGCTGAGATTATCTATTGTTTTCCAGAATGTCTGCTGAGCATATCTTTGAGGTTAGGCACCTTGAAAATGTTGCAGATAAGTTTAGTGTCAACTTGCAAGATCAAAGTTGTACATGTAGGAAATGGAAGCTGACAACCTTGCCATGTGTGCATGTAATTTCTTCAATGAAAAGTAGAAATTTCAAGGTAGAGAGTTACATACTAGATATGTACAAAAAAGGCAAATATCAGGAGGTCTACAACCATGTCATATACCCTGTTAGTGGATCCAACCTCTGGGAAATGAAAGTCTATTATGATGTGCAACCACCAATATTTAGAAAAATGCCAGGAAGGCCAAAAGAGAAAAGGAATTTGGATCAAAGTGAAGTTGATGGCACTGGTTGCAAATTGAGGAGGACTGGACTACATATTAAATGCAGTAAGTGAAAAAACGATCATAACAAGCTTACTTGCAAGTATCCACCAACTCATTCTCAATCCCATACACAACCAACTCAGTCTCAAGCTCAGGGAACTCAAGCTCAATCTCAGACACAACCAGCTCAGGCTCAGACACAACCATGTCAATCTCAGACTCAAACTCAAGCTCACACAAAGGCTAAAGCAAGTAGTTCCAAGACCCCAATCAAGAAGTTAAGCATTAGGAGACCAACACGAAGTTTGGGATCACCAGATCCTACAACTAGGTTATCTGCATCAAGGATTGTGGCATCTCCTACAACTAGGCTCACTTCATCTCAAGCAAGCAAGAAGAAAAAATATATATTTTAGCCTCACTTCTATTATGATGTCTTAGGTCATAATGTCACTTATGTTTTGGTACAATGTGTTGTCTTAGGTCTGTAATGTCAGTTATGTCACTTATGTTTTGGTACAATATGTTGTCTTAGGTATGTAATGTAACTTATGTTTTGGTACTATGTTTTGTAACCCTTATATGGAAATTCTGTTATGGTGCAATGAAAGACATATTTTTCAAATCTTACTGTTGTGGCCAAATATACAAATTATAACAGTTAACTAATAAATTATACCAGTTAAGTTACAAATTATACCATTTCAATTACAAATTATACCAGTTAGATTATACCATATTGATAGACAAATTAAATTAGTAACAATACTAGATGATATACAACATTACACATGTTACATTAACAATTCATTGATGTCATAAAACAATTGCACATGTTACATTAACATTGCACATGTACAATTCAACATGGTAGAAATACAATTGCACGGGTTACATAAAACAATTGCATAAGTTACAAATTATACCAGTATTTATACCAGGTAGAAATACAATTCATTCATCCCATAGAACAATTCTATTTCAGTGTACAATCAAATTAATAAATTGTAGATTAATACACTTAAAGCAACAAAAAATGAATTTTTACAAAATGTCTTCCACTTCATTGTGTTATTGAGAGCCCCCTCAAGTTCTTCAATTAATCATTCAAATTTAAGCAATTTCTGATGTTGATCTTCATTCTCTTTTGCTAAGATTTTCAACCTCTTTTTTTTTTCATTCTTGATAAACATGTCACTGTCATCTTTCAGTTCATCACAAAACCAATCAAAATAATCACATCCATTACTTGTATTCCCCTGCACAAGTTACATGTAACATTACCCACTGTGTAAAATCAAAATTGCAAACTTAACAAGATAAATCATACCTTATAATATGGACATCCCCAAAATTGTTTCCCAATTTTTTTGACTGTTTTTGTCCTTCTAAGTACAGCAAAATCACCACACCAACAGTTAGGTCTCCATTGACTTTTTGAAGAAGCGGAATTATACGCAAATTCAGAACTGTATCTCACTTCTCCACTGTACCCAAACCCCTTTTGCGACTGAGTAGAACATACATGAGCCATTATTTATAGATTACAGAAGGAAACTTGTGAAGACGATGGCTATTGAAGAAGATGAAGGCAACTTATGCACAAATTGCAAACCCATAACGAAAAAGGTAGGCACATATTGGAGTTATGCACGAAACCTTAATTCATATGAAGAAGACATTTTACATGGAGCTGACGTGGATGTACACAGTGTCACGTTAAACAGTGTTACTGTGTTTTGTCTGCAAAGGATGGACGTGGTATATTCAATACAGTTGAGGGACGAAAATGAGTCTTTTAAAAATTAAGGGGCCAAAATGAACTAAACACTAAACATCTGGGACGAAAAATGCTATTTTGGCTAAGTTTTATAGATATGATCTATATGATAATAGTTTTCAATCAAATGGTGATTTTTGTTAAATTAGTAACATGACACCAATGTGTCAAACTTAGTAACATGACACATTCGATAACTCTTTACCGCATATTCGTATAACAAAATCCACCATTGAATTGAAAACTATTATCATATAGATCATGTATATAAAATTTAACATCAATAAAAAATCATGTGATATGTCAATGGGATGCTTGAAAACTAACGTCTTACAAAACTTCAATAAAGTCGTTAATTTTGTCCGTTTTCTTTAACATATCAAATTATTTTCGATTGATACTAAATTTTATAGACATAATTTATATGATAATAGTTTTCAATCGAACGGTGAATTTTGTTATACAGATATTCAGTAAGGTGTCATGTTATTAATTTTGTTAATCTTTACACTGTCAGTTAATCATAGTCGTTGGATGTTGAAACAAGTTTGACTTTTATTTTAAAAATCTATAAAGTAATGCAAACGGGTGATGATGATGAATCGATTGTGTAAGATATTTTATACTGATAGTGCATAGTTATATATATATATATATATATATATATATATATATATATATATATATATATATATATATAATTGAATTAATTAGATTTTTATACTACATTAATCGGATTCGCACGTGCGGGCGTGTGTAAATAAATGTACATGAAATATTCTGCATAGAGTATATCCAACACAATTTTTAATGATGTTTATTTTTTGTCAAGAGTGGTACATAAGCTGAACGAAGATTTTTCATACACATGAACTAGAGGTTCCTTGGCGTCTACATCATATCAACAAAATATTAAGTCTTGACTTCAATAATGGTTAATTAATTTGTTCAAAGGTAAAATTTCAAATAGGGAAATTTTCAAGTAATGATGATGAGGTGAACCTGACTTCATTATTATTTTAATCTTAATTTTTTTACTAATGTTCGTCGTTGCCTGGCTTCTTTTAGAGTCATGGGTTTCTTATTTTAGAATGTAAAATGATTTTTAATACGAATACACTAAAACCCTAAATAAGATATCTATACAATTTGAACAAAGTATACAAAAACTCTTGATTCAATTTCTTCTATATTTAATCTATTCAGTCAAAGCATTATCATCTAGTAACCGTCAATATCTGGGGTTTGCTATAATCTTCTCCCTCTTCCATGGAAGAGTATATGCATGCATCATCCTTTTGAATTGCTGGCAACTCTAAATCTGTGTCAAACCAAGAAAAATCTTTGGAACTATAGATATTTTGAATGATCCACCTTAACATTAAGTATAAACATCTCATTCTTTGTTCTAAGCAACCCTGCTTCTAAATAATTTGTTTCATCTCTAAATTATGATAATAAATATTGTATTGTTAATAATTAATCGAATGTGAAATGAATAACATAAATAATTGATTAAAATTTTTAATTCTTTTATGACAAAGTAATAATTTTTTTTAGTAATAATAAAGATAACAATTTGAGCCACTATCCTTTTTTTTCATGTCCAAATTAATTCTCTTAAAAAACTATGTTGGGAGTTCTAAGAGACACAACATTTCTATGTATGAGTATTTGTACTCTCTATAAAAGATTCAATGTATAAGGTGCTAGAAAGTCAAAAATATCAAATGCAAATGGTATGAAATCATGTTAATTGTCCCAACAGTTTCCTATGTTTTACTACCACATTACTTGAATCGACTTTGAGGGCCAGTAGGTATTGAAGTCACCCTTCATTGAAAGACCGGGAATAAAAGACCTACAACAACCACGATGTCTTCAATCATTCTTCGCAACTCTTTATCAAATCAAATTGTTGTTTCATCCATGTGAATTGGCTCACTCGTTCTTAGGACAAAAAAGAGTTTGTAAGTACCCATGCAAGATCGAAGTAGAAGAAGTTCAGTGTATGAATTTCTTAACTATGGGAAAAGATGTATTAACTTAGCACCGCTAGAAACTATCTTTATAAATAACTCGTCGATAAAATATTCATCTCGACTAGCATCTCCTCCAATCAATTTCATACCCAACATTTATCTCTGAATGTCTGAAAAGAATAACCTCCAATGAGGTTTACTTCCATCACATGAAGGCTAAAAGATTTTGATCTTAAGAATAATCAATTCAAGGCTTAATCTGTGATTTTTCTCTTGAATAATGTCAAGGGTTTTAGCCATGTGATGAAAGTAATTAGAGGAAGAAGATACCTAGCATGAAGAAGATTGCAATAGTCTCTTATCTTATAATTAAGAGAGTGTAACAAAAGAGAAAAATGGAGTGTCCCTAACGCGTCTTCTTGTTACATTCCAGTAGTTGATGTAATAAGTTCATCCCAAAGGTACTCCTTCATGCCTAACTATAAATAAACTCAACAAACAAAGAAATATATGGACATGTCACCCTCACCTCGCGCAATAGGGTCGTTTGATTATAATGTTGAAAGCATTCAAGATATCTACCTTGAGCATGTCATTTGCTCAACACTCTATTGACACTATGCAAAAAGGTCTCAAAAGGTCTCAAAATGACTTGAGACCATGACCCCAATTGAAAATCATTGAGATATTATGCCACATCTTTAGTAACTCATTTCATAACAACCTTGGATATCCGACGCCTCCAAATAGAACCTACAACAATTGGGCATATCTCACCATCTGGCTTTAATAACTATGCTAAGGGTGTGAAAGTTACAAACATTTCCAAACTCATTTGGTATATTCCTTATATCCATAAGTTTTTAACTAGAAATTGAACATAAAATATCTCTAACTACAACAAAACCTTCTATGTACAAAATGCCTATTATGTATTGGGATCACAAACCATCTCTACCACAAGAAGTCCATTTCAGGAACAATTTAATTCACTCGAGAATAGTTTCAACAAGCGGGCTTTATCAAGTTGTAAGGTTAAGTATGTTGTTATTGTTGCAGCTTGTCAAGCAATTTGACTTCAATCCTTGTTGAATGATTTGATGATCAACCTGGAGCAACCAATCAAGTTGATGATTGATAACAAATCAACCATTAATCTATCTAAAAATCTCATTGCCGCATATGGGAAGAGTAAACATATAAAGAAAAGATTTAATTTTCTAAGAGATCAAGTTACCATGGGCAAGCTGATGGTTATGTGTTACCTTACAGAAGATCAAATTGCTAATATATTTACTAAATTTAACGTGATTTTTGGATGCAATCTCGCCTGAGGAGACACTGAGTCCCTCAAGCAAGACTTTTATTTGCTCTTGGGGATTTTAAGTCTCTCAGATGTTGTATCAAGCAGCCTGATTGGGGAAGACTTTGGGTCCCTCAGACAGGGTGTTCAGCCTTTCAAGCTGGACTTTCATCGAGCCCTCAAGCAATACTTGACACCAAGTCTTCGGGGCTTGATATAGGTCGCGCCCCCTTAAAAGTGATTTTTGGACACAATCTCGCCCGAGGAGACACTAAGTCCCTTAGTCGAGAGTTTTATTTTCTCTGGCGTATTCTATGTCCCTTAGATGTTGTATCATGTAGCCTGACTGGGGAACACATTTGGTCACTTCGGAGGGGTGTTCATACTTTAAGGCGGGACTTCCATCGGGCCCTTTAGAAAGACTTGACACTGAGTCTTTGGGGCTTGATATAGGTCATGCCCCTTGGTTGTGATTTTTGGACGCAGTCTCGCGTGAGGAGTTACTGAGTCCCTCTGGAGAGAGCTTTATTTTTTCCCACAAGGTATAACTCGGGAGGGCAGCGAGAATATTTTTGTAGAAGTTCAGTCATGTGATTTCCTCAAGGGGTGACATGGATCCTTCTATTTGTGAAGGTCCAACATATAATTAACTAGAGGGGCGGAAATGATCCTTCTGTGAAGGTCTAACATATAATTTCCTCGAGAGACGGTAATGATCCCTCCATGAAGGTCTAACATATAATTTCCTCGAGAGGCGGTAATGATCCTTCTGTGAAGGTTTAACATATAATTGCATCGAGGGGAGACAAGGATCCTTACATGAAGGTCCAACATATAATTTCCTCGAGGGGTGGCAAGGATCCTTCCGTGAAGGTCCAACATATAATTGCCTCAATGAGCGGCAAGGATCCTTCTGTGAGCCTCAATGAGCGACAAGGATCCTTCCGTGAAGGTCCAACATATAATTTCCTAAAGGGGCGACAAGGATCCTTTCGTGAAGGTCCAACATAAAAGGTATTATAAAGAGGGGGATCCCTGATTAAACAAAAATTTGAATGATTGCTCAAAATTATACAGGCATAATGTTTACTAGAAATTTACACATAACTTTAAGTATAGTAATATCGGAGATGGAGTGCGTTCCAAGTCTTGGGTAAAAGCGGTCCTTCAAGCTCCTGCTACTTGTACGCTCTGTACAGAATTTTTTGGTATATGCAATATGGTCTTTCCCATTTAGGTTGTAGCTTCCCCTTCTATGCAGGTATGACTACTTCCTTTAGTACCATGTCCCCCTCTTGCATCTCCCTTGGTTTTACCTTGGAATTATATCTCCTTGCGGCTCTGTGTTTGGAAGTAAACTCCCGAACATGGGCGGCTTCTCGTGGCTCATTGATCAGGTCCCCCGCACATTTCAATCCTATATCGTGTGCTTCTTTGTTGAAACAGGCTCATCACCATGACGACGTCTCGATTTCTATGGGCAGCATCGCATCCGCCTCATAATCCATGGAAAATGAGGTTTCCTTGGTGGTAGATTTTGGTGTGGTGTGGTGCGACCATAGTATCTCGTAGAGAAGTTCCGCCCACAGACCTTTGGCTTCGTCTAGTTTCTTCTTGAGTCTTTTGAGGATTACTTTGCTCGCTGATTCTGCTTTCCCATTGGCTTGAGGATGTACAACAAACACGAACTTTGTCTCCACATTCAAATCCTTACAAAAGTCAGTGACCATGGTGTTGCCAAATTGAGTTCAACTGTTTGAGACAATGGCGTCAAGGAGGTCGTATCAACACAAAATCATCTAGTAGTAGAAACACTTGACTCTTTCTGATGTGATTTTTGTCATTGCCTCCGCCTCTACCCACTTAGGGAAATGGTCTACTCCTACTATCAAGAATTTCACCTGACCTAGCACCAGAGGGAACGAGCGCATGATATCCAAGCCCCACTGGTAGAATGGCCAGGGCGAGGTCATTGATTGAAGGAACTCTGTCGAAATGTGGTGAAGGTAAGCATGTCTCTAACATTGATCACAATACTTGAAGAATGCGATGTTGTCTTTCATTAATATGGGCTAGTAATAACCTGCTCTTAATAGCTTGTGGGCGAGAGCTTTCCTGCCAATATGGCTGTTTGAGGCTCTCTTATGGACTTCCCTGAGAACTAAGGCGATGTCGGTTTCATCCAGACACCTTAGCATGGGAGTGAATCTCCCTATTTTTTAAAGATTCCATGAGAGTAAGGTGTACTTAATAGCTTTTCTTCGGATATTCCTCGGTTATCCCTCGTTCGATGGGAGCTTGTCAGACTGCAGGTATCGCAGTATGGGCGACGTCCAGCTGGACTCGGGGATGAGATCCACATAGTATGCTTTATCTGACTCAATGTTAGGGGAGGTCATAGTCTCCTGTATGACTATCCTATTGAACCCTACGACCTTCGAGGTGGCTAGTTTTGACAAGAGGTCCTTTATTAAGTTATGTTCGCGAGGGACGTGCTCTACTTCAAAATAAAGAACACATGAGGAAAATCTTGTACCTTCTTCAAATGTTTTACCAACATGGGCTCTTTGGCTTCATATTGTCCCGAGATCTGGTTGGCTACCATATGAGAGTCATTGTTTTTGGATTTAATAAGGTAGCTCCCATCTCCAGGGTGAGGATCATTGGGGAAGATGAACGCCTCGTATTCCGCATGTCATTATTGGTAACGAACTCAAATTTCAACGGATGCTCAATAACGATGTCGCCCGGTCCTTCGAACAGAATTCCTGCACTGCTTCCTTTTATGTTGGAGATGCCTTCTACGGATAACGCCCATTATGACGTTGGATATTCTTTGATGGGCGATCTGAGTTCAGCTACAAAGTCGGTCAGGGCTTGAGACTTGATGCTCCCCCTTGGAACATACTGGATGTTGTATTTTGAGAGCTCTACCGACCAAGATATCATTCTTCCTACCAAGCCGACTTTCTTAAATACTTGACAGACATGATAATTAGTTTCTACCAGGGCGGCATGCCCTTGGAAATAAGGTCGGAACTTTCTCGATGCGGTGACAATGGCTAACACGAGCTTCTCAATTTTCTGGTAGTGTGTCTGAATGCCTTTGAACACTTTGCTTATGAAATACACAAGTCTCACTGCTTTGTCTATTTCTTGGACAAGGACTGAGGTAATCTCCCGCTCAGTGACCGAGAGGTAGATAAGCAAGGGTGAGTCCTCCTTTGGGCAAGTGACGACCGATGACGATGTGAGGAACTTCTTGATCTTGGCAAAAGCTTCTTCACACTCGTCTATCCATTTGAACTCAACATTTTTCCTTAAGGCGAGGAAGAAAAGGAAAGCTGTGTCGCTCGTACAGAAGAGGAAGCAAGAAAGGGATGTTAGGCGCCAAGTAAGTTGTTACACTTCCTTCACATTAGTGGGGCTCCTCATATCGATGATCGCCAGACACTTGTCTGAATTAGCTTCAATCCCCCTTCACATCAGCATGAATCATAGAAATTTCTCCACATGTACTCCGAAAGAGAATTTAGAGGGATTTATATGCATGTCATACCTTCTTACTGATTGCATGATGTCCTCTCGATCTTCGATGTGACTATACCCTTCTTTCATCTTGATAATCATGTTGCCGACGTATACCTCAAGGTTTCGATCAATCTGATGGATGAAGACATCATTCATGAGTGACTGGTATGTGACGCTTACGTTTTTGAGGCCGAAGGGCATGACATTGTAGTAGTAGTTGCCATGGTTCGACATGAAGGTGGTTTTGGGAGCATCCAGGGGATCCATCTTGATTTGGTTGTATCCCGAGTAGACGTCTATGAAACTTAACACCCTGTAGCCTGGCGATTTGTTGATTGAACGGTTAATGTCTGGCAATAGGTACGGGTCCTTGGGGCGGGCAGTATTGAGACCCTGAAGTCTACGCACACGTGTCATTTATTGTTGGCCTTTCGTATCGGGACTACATTGGCCAGGCATGTGGGGGTACTTAGTTTAAGTGATAAATCTGGCGCTGCATAACTTTTCCATCTCTTTATCAATGTCGGTCCTCTTTTCTTCGCATACCTTTTGTTTCCTTTGCGGCATGGGCTTGGAAGATGGATGGATGACCAGGCTATGGCTCATGACCTTGGTGTCAATACTTGTTTGAAATACTTGTCTAAGGGGGGCTAGGAGAACCGATCGAATTTGTTATTACTAACTATTTCCAATTATTTTTTTAATTATTAACTTTAATTTAATATTTTTACTAATATTATTAATTTAGTTATTTTTCAAGAATATAAGTACCTATAAAAAATATAACAAACATTTAAAAATTTGCAATAAAGTTAGGAATATAAAAAAATAGGAATAAAAAATAACAGTGAACTACAAATATCAAAAGAGAGAAAACAATATATATGTTTGTAATTCCAAAGATTATACCTTAAAAAATCATAATCATTACACTTCTATAAAAATTACGTAAAACTTAAGAAAATGTAAAGAATAAGAAAATAAACAATAAAATTAAGAAAGAAAGATAATAAAAAGCAAAAAAAAAAGTCATCAGCTTAATTAAATTTATGTATCTTAAGATAAAATAAAGATTCAATTGAAACATCAATCATTTATAAAAATTACATAAAACTTTATCAACAATATACTTTAAAAAAACATGACAAAGAATAAGAAAACAAATAAAATTAGGAGTATAATAAACTATAAATAAAAAATAATAATGAATTAAGAATTTTGAAGAGAAAGAAAAAACCTATTTTCAACAACACATTTACCCAAAAAAATATATTTCGTGATACCGAAGTTCTTAAGCAAATAGAACAAAAATAAAAACAAATGGAAGGGAAATAAAAGTTCTTAAACATTTAGCTGGAGAATAAAAATAAAAACAAATGGAAGGGAAATAAAAGTTCTTAAACATTTAGCTAGAGAATAAATTAAAGTTTGGCTAGTGTAGCAAAATGTGCATCAGAATAGTGGACAACTCACCTACTTAAATTCATATTTTAACGAAAACGTGTGTCAATATTAACTTTGACTTACTCTTTGTTCAAGACGTTATCCCATAAAAAAGCAAAAAAAAAATTTAAGGGCGACACAATACTTTCCTTTAGACAATTTCATATCATTATCTTTAAAACAATCCCAAGATGTTGTCTTTTTCTAATATAGTCCCAAGATATCATACTAAACAAATATATATATATATATATATATATATATATATATATATATATATATATATATATATAAAATATAATAAATTATAATTAAATCTACATTTGTGATATAATTCTGTGTGAAAATTCGATTTGTAAATCTACTAATATAAATTTTAAATTTTTTTATCATTACTAACTATTTCCAATTATTTTATTATTATTATTAAATTTAATTTAATATTTTTACTATTATTATTAATTTAGTTATTTTTCAAAAATATATATACCTACAAAAAAATATAACAAAGATTTATAAATTTGCAATAAAATTAGGAATATAAAAAATAGGAATAAAAAATAACAGTGGACTACAAATATTAAAAAAAGCATAATAATCACACCTTTATAAAAATCACGTAGAATGTTTTCAATAATATATATACCTACAAAAAACAAACATGAATTAGAAAACAAACAATAAAATTAAAAAAGAAAGAAAATAAAAAGAAAAAATCAAAACAAAATTTATCACCTTAATTAAATTTTTGTATCTTAAGATCAAATAAAGACAAAATTGAAACGACACTTATTTATAAAAAGAGATTAATTGTTATGCACTGTCAGTGTAAAAAAATTTACACTATCAATACATCACAATCATCCGTTTGTATTACTTTTTAAATGTTTAAAATAAAAATCAAATCTTTTAAATATATCTGTGATTATAATTAACTGATAATGTAAAAACTCTTTACACTATCGGTGTATATCAATTAAATTCTTATAAGTAAAACTGTATCAACAATATCAGCAATATATGTATATATATCTAAACAAAAACATGACAAAGAATAAGTAAAAACGTTTAAAATTAAGAATATAATAAAATATGAATAAAAATAACAATGAATTAAGAATTTTGAAGAGAGAAAAAAACTTTAAAATTTATTATTTTCAACAACACATTTATCCAAAAAAACGTTTGAAAAAAAAAAGAAAAGAAAAGAAGTTAATAAGAAAAGATAGTTTTAAGATGTTTTAAATTATTTAATTAAATAAAGATGTAAGTTTAGTTTTAAATTATTTAACTAATTAAAGATGTAAGTTTATATTATTTTGAAGAGTTATGAAAAAGTAGTGAATGGAATTGTGGGAATGAAAAGACAGAATTAAATTATTAAAAAAAGGTATTTAATTAATTAATAAATTATTATAGTTTATTTAACTAAATAAAATAAATAATAAAAAAAATAAGTAAAAAAATAGATAGTTAACTTACCCTCATAATACAAAACGTGAGTTTGAAATTTTTTAGAAAATAAAATAAGAAGTTAATAGAATAAAGATAGTTTAACAAAAAAAACTAATAATTCAAAAGAAACTAATAATTCAATAATTCAGCATCTGGCTTTTATTTCCATACTTGTATTATACAATAATTCAGCAACTGAGTTTTATTTCCAAAATGAAATCATACATAACTCTCTAAAGTACAACTTAAAATATAAATAAACAAACAATACAAATCAAATATATTAAATATCATGCATAAACAGTTGGAATCAAACACAGCTCATTTTTCCTTCCAATAGCCAATCCATAATGTTCAGTCATATCGAAATCCTCATGTTTCATATTATTTGGTAATTCCCAATTAAAATGATAAAGTAATAATGCCAATGGAAGCATAATACCAGCAATACCAAATGATAAACCAGGGCATATTCTTCTACCTGCTCCAAAAGGAAGATACTCAAAGTTTTTCCCTTTGTAATCAATAGAATTACCATCAAATCTCTCTGGAATAAAACTCTCAGCATCAGTCCAATATTGAGGATCTCTTGCCATAGCCCAAATATTTATCATTACTTTGGTTTTTTTTGGTATATGATATCCATCAATGTTGGTTAACTCAGTGGACTCTCTAGGGAGTAATAGAGGAGTTGGTGAGTGTAGCCTTAAGGTTTCTTTTATCACTAGTTTTAGGTATGGAAGATCTTGTATATCAGTTTCAGATATTATTTGTTTTCCTTTACATGCTTCTCTTATTTCAGATTGTGCTTTCTTCATCACACTTGGATTTTTCATTAATTCTGACATGGCCCATACTATTGTTGTTGATGTTGTGTCAGTTCCAGCTGCAAATACATCCTAAATTTGCAAATGAAAAATATCATAAAGTTTCCATAAATAAATAAATCATAAAATGAAAACAGAATCAAACTAATAAAACGTCACTTTGAAACCTAATTAAAATTTAAAACAATCAAACTAACAAAACTTGTGGGTTTGACTTTTTCTTTTAATGGGCTTGACTAGTAAAGTTGAAAACAGCCATTGAGTAGAAAAATTCAGCAAATTTTAAATCAATTAATGATTGTGATAAGTTGGGAAACAAATTTGAAAAGATGTACACATTATTGTAAAAATCCAATTTAATATTAATTATAATTCATCTAATTTCGACGTCTTAAGAATATCTCATCATGTTTTTAATATAAATAAATTTAATAATAATTAAAAAATATTCATAAATTTATTAAAACTAATAAGGTCTAGCATTAGACCCAATCCATAATAACCACCTCAAATTAACTATTATTTTTTCAATAACATTATTAAATATTTATTTAAAAAATGTATAATGAAATAATAAATAGTTAAAAGAAATTTAACTAAATAAATAATATTATCAAAATAATAAAATTTGATTACTTTTTTTAATATCATAAACGGTAATTAAAAAAAAATCAAGATAGAAAACATTTACTTACAAAAATCACAGCTTTTATGTTGTTTGTTGTAATAGGAACATTAAGGCTCCCATCTTGTTGGATTCTCAACAGAACATCAACAAGATCTTCATGCTCTTCATTATCAATTGCTCTTTTTGGCTTCTCTTGATGCTTCTTAACAATTGTTTCCAATATTTTGTCAGCATTTTTATGCATTTTCTCCAACTTCGATTTCGCGCCAGTTAGCACATTTATTATAAACTTCTTTGAAGGAAATAAATCAGCAGGTTCAAGTCCTCCAACAGAGTCTATAGTTTTTCTTATCAGAGTAACAAATTTATCTTGATCTTCAACTTTGTCACCAAAAGCCGATCTCAAAACAATAGAACTCACTAACGAAAAAATTCGGTTAGTGAGATTTACCGGGGACCCTTCTGATGACTGAATTGATTTTATAAAATTTCTTGTCTCGTCTTCTCTAATATAAGCAAAAGATTGAACTCTTTTGGTACTTAGAAGCTCTAACGTGCATATTTTTCTCATTTGTTTCCAATAATCACCATATGGAGAAAATGCAATATCTATTGAACCATATACTATTATATGAGCTGCTTGAAGATGTGGCCTATTAGCAAAAACAACATCATGAGTTTTTAATATTTCTTTTGCTAACTTTGGTGAGGTTATAACTATAGTTGAAACTTCACCTAGTTTTAGATGAACAATAGGTCCATATTTATGAGCAAGTTGTTGAAAAGCACGATGTGGAAGTGATCCTAATGCTGCTATTTGATGAAGGTTACCAATGATTGGTAACTTCATTGGACCAGGTGGTAATTTGTAACCTAAGGTTTTTTGTTTGTAATATTTTGCAAGCAAATGAAACATTAAGAAAAGAAAGAAGGGAATAACAAAGGAGGAAAGCTTAACTTCCATGGTTACCAATGAAACTTTTTTTTATAGAAGAAAGATTGTAATACTCAAGTCTTGTTGTTTGTGTGTTATTTTATGAGACGGTTGGTTCCTATTTATAGAATCATAAACATAGGTATTATAGGATAGGATAGTGTACATATACTTTTCTGAATATATGATTTAGAAGATTGGAAAGAGTCTTAGGATTGGAAAGAGTCTTTCTGAATCAAATGGATAATATAATATATATAATCAAAAATATGCTAAATAATCACAAATATTTAGCCATTTAAAAACTATGATAGTCTTGTTAGTTTATCACGGTTTAACTATAACCAACTTTCAATTTATTGCCCTTCCAAACACATGATAAGCTTATGCTTTACTCTCTTTATCCATTCTTTTTAAAGTCTGTATTATATTATTTTGATTATTACTTTTTAATGTTTCTATTTTTTTTATCTCTTCTAAAATTCTAAACAAACCATAATACTCCTTTCTTTCCTTCCTTTCAGTTAACCTAATCATTAAACTCTCTTATGTATCTTTCTCTTTCGGTTGTGGTCGCACCAATCTAATGGTTGTCATTCGCTTAAATTCACATCAATCTCGTTGTTTTCTTCCGGTTTTAGGTCAGTTTCAATCTCACCGTCGCTCTTCACTTCCGACGTCGTACCAATTTCACTTTCGTCCTTTGATCTCTTTGGTAAGAACTTAAGGCTCTACTTCTTTCAACTTCCCTCTCATCATTTCTGATTCATATAAGGTGTCGCAACGCAAAAAATACCTAAGCTCAAACATGTTCGAAAGCAATGAAGTCGCTACCAAATTTATTTTTAAAAGAAAAAACATTGATAAAACTCTTAAAGAACAAAAATATGATCATCACAATTAAATTTTGGTTCGGGAGTTGATTATGCGTATGGAATATGTTAGCACCCAACAACACCTGTTTTGAATAATGGTAATCTCTAACTAATTTTCGAAATATGTTTTTAACCCTAATGCATTTGATTTCTCCTAATTATTACGACATATTTACTAGAAATAAAAAAATGTTTTTTATAGGGTGTTTGACAAAATACAAATCTTACACCTACGTATCTCTCGATGCGGTTGAGAATTATAAGCTACATAGTTATTAGTAGAAAAAATTTGTGTGTTGGCTGATTTTAAAGAAACATGTTTTGATAGACATTCGCGGAAAAATGTTGTTTGTTGGTCATGTTAGTGCAGATAAAAGCGGTGTCTGTAGATCACGTTATAGCGGATAAAATATTGTCCGTTTGTTGGTTGTGATTGCTTTTACGAAGAAGAAAAGTCTTAGGACAGACAAGTTATGTGACCGAACGCTAACGATTGGATGGATATACATCCAACTTATCACTACAACGAATAATACATTCTATAACAAAGGTTTCACCTCACCCATGAAAAAACTGAGGTATAATGTCAAGGCGCGCAATATTTTATATTTTTGAAATAAATACCACATGTTCCCTCAGTTTCTAAATATAATCGTGTGGAAAAATAATTCAGGACATGTTTCGAATAACAATTTTTGTCTTTGTTTCTTTAAAAGTGGTGTCTTTCTTTTTATTTTATTTTTTATTTTTAAATTAATGATATATTCATTCGATTATATTTAATAATCAAGATATTAGATTATCAATTTTTACTATAAAAGCACCCATTAATCAGATTTTGCCTTAAACTTAACTTATATGTAACCACCCAAACTTGTATGCATCATACTTTGAGATAGATTATAAGACAGAAAAATCTTCAATGTTCTTTGATCTTGAACAAAACATATTTTCTGCTCTTGCAATCCATCCCAACATAATGATGTTGATGTTGATGTTGTTGTTGTATTTTTGGAAAAACATTCCCATGTTGTCAATCAAAGAAAATATTCCTTAATTTATTGTTTTCCTCGGTTAACAACATTGAGAAATTTATTCCTAAACATTGTGTAAATTGTAAGCACAATTGTCCTGTTCTCTTTCATGTGAAAGCATTTATCACGTGAACATTTGATCAAGATAATAAAATCTCTCTGGGATTGATTGCAAGTGCAGAAAAAAGAATTCTCTTGGTAGGAACAGATTGTTGGAAATTCACCAATTTCCCTTCAAGAAGTTCACCAAAATCTATGAAGAATTTTGAACCGAATCTTAATGAACAAGAATGAATCTCTCTCATTGATCACTCATCTTGTTTTTCATTCTTCACTCGAGTGAATCAACCAACCTTGATTGTAAAATTTCGATGCACAATGGTAATGAAAAGAAACAAAATTGAATTGAGGAAAGAAAGAGAGATTTGGGTTTTCGAATAAGGAAGAAGAAGAAGAAGAAATTTTTGTAGAGTTTCTCTCTGCTCTCAAATTGAGAATTTTATTCTTTGCAAATGCAAGTATGTGTTATTTTATAATGATATGAGTTGCTCCTTATTTATAGATTTTGAGCTTGCTTGCTCCTCAACCAAAGTCCAAATACTTAATTTTGCTAACATTGTAAAATTGGGCCTAAGTAAAAATACATGTTGAGACTAACTCCTCAACACTTCGACACTTAGACACTTTGGCAACTAGGTATTTCGACAACAACGTGCTTCGACATCATGAGTTATATTTTCAACACAGATAACTAATTAGAATTTTGAAAAGATTTGTTGTTCTCAAAGAATCCATTGTGAAAATTTGGATTTGTTTAAGCAAATTATTTTAATATTATGTGTAAAGAATGTAATTAAAAAAAACTTTTTCCTCTCGATTTTTTTACCGAAACCGAAAGTTATGTAGTGTTTGGGATGAAACATATTTTATTGTATTTTATATTTAAAAAGAAATACATTTTATCTCGGTTTTGAGTAATAATCAAGGGAAAATATAAGCGTGTTTATTGCGATTCTTCACCATCCTTAAACAAATATTTATCGTTCATTTAATGAGTATCAGCACTCAAGACACTGTCATTAGTGATCCGTGTTAAACCTAAAATCCTCATTATAAAAGAAGTATGAATATTAAAAATTGATAATGAAACATTTGACATGAAAACTTTGAAACTTAAAAAAGCGTTTATTTTATTTGGGAAAATTTTCTCTATGATGGATTGCAAGAGTAGAAAATTATTTGAGTTCAAGATTTGTGTTCTTAAATAATCATATAACTGAATATTTACTTAATTTATCTAACTTTTTTTTTAGATCTAAAACAAATGAATGCAAAAGTCATAGAGAATATTCTACATCCAACGTGAATATTATGAATATTCTTAATGCAAAAACCAAATTTTAATATTCTAATTAGTTTTATAACGAGGGTTTTAGGTTTCACGAGAATCACCAGTGTCTTGAGTGTTGATACTCGTTAAATGGATGACAAAAATTTGTTTAAGGACGGTGAAGAAACTGAATAAATACATTTATATTTTACCCCAGTTATTATTCAAAACCAAGATAAAATGTGTTTCTTTTTAAATAAATAAAAAAACAATAAAATATGTTTCAACCCAAGCGCCACATACCTCTGATTTTTTGTTAAAAACGGAGGGGGAAGGGATTTTTTTTTTATATTTACATTGTTCACACAAAATATTAAAATAAATTGTTTAAACAAATCAAGAGTTTAACAATTGATTCTTGGAGAACAACATATCTTAAAACTTCATGGCAAATGCTTTCACATGAAAGAGAAAAAATATTTTCTTTGATTGACAACATAGGAAGGTTATTACAAAAATACAACAACAACATCAATATCATTACGTGAGATAGATTGCAAGAGTAAAAAATATATTTTATTCAATATTGAAGAACATTGAAGATTTTTTCTATCTTGCAATCCATCCCAAAGAATGATAGGTAAGACTTTGGGGCGGCTACATATAAGTTAGGTGTATGGTAAAATCTGATTAACAAGTGCTTTTATAGTAAAATATGATAATTTAATTCTTCGGTTGTTAAATATAACCAAATGAATAGATTACTAATTTAAAAATTAAAAATAAAATAAAAAGAAAGACACAACTTTTAATGAAATAAAAACATAATCTGCTGATGTTGAGATTCAAAACATATGCTGAAATATTTTTTCCCTCGGTTTTATTTAGAAACCGAGGGAATATGTGGCATTTATTAAAAAATAATATAAAATACGGTTTTGTTATGAAATGTATTATTTGTAGTAGTGTATCCAAGATGAATTGAGTCGTAATTTCTTAAAAGAAGACAAGCATTCAAACAAGCAAGCTATACAGTTTGTGTCTGAATACTTGGGATCAAAGGGATATACATTCAATTAACCCTCTTTAATCTGATAATATAGCTAACCACGAACAATGTTTATTAATTAAAATTTCTTGAAGGGAAAACAAAAACTCGAACAAGCAAGTTATACGACTTATGTCCGAATGTTTGGGGCTCAAAGGGACATATGTCCAATTGAACCTTTTTATCCGATCTTTTGATTGGAAAAGAGAAAATAAATGATTTATTCGAGTTTGAAGTCACTAGAACATCTAACCCTAAAGTTTTTTTAAAGGTCGTGAGCAAGTGAAAAGAGATACAAGGTAACTAAAAATGGATCGAATCTTAAACCAATAGGATTGAACCGGAATTTCAAAACTATACTTAATGATACAAAAGCACCCACATAATGCATATACTAATAAATAAATGATTACAGGGATACCTAAAATTTCCTTCTTTTTTTTAAAAATGTTCTGGTGGTCATTTACAAAAATAAAGTTGTTAAAACAAACTTATCAACTATTTATTTTAAGCATAATTTTAGAAACAAACTATTAAACTTCCTATATATAAAATAATAATACTCACAAATTAAAAAATTGTTACGTTAAATTAATAAAAAAATAATACTACAAATTAAAATTAAAACAAAACTAAAAATTTAAGAAATTCTAAGGTATTTTTTCCACAAATTAATTTATCAGAAAAACAATAATCACCCAAAAATGTCTCCAATTCATTAGGCCAAATGAATGAAAATAAACAAGTTAATCCTAAACTCAAAAAGAATATTAATGGAAATGAGAAATACAACAAGCAAAATAGAGGTGTATGTAGAATGAGTTAATGGGTTTAAACCTAAAAGATAAATTAGTCCAATAAAAATCTCTTTTTAACCTAAATCCTATTATAATAATAAAAAAGATCAATAAAGTTGTTGACTTTTCAAATATACACTATACCAAACAAATTTTCCATTTCTCAGAAAACGCAAGTGATAAAAAAATGTAACATGAAAGACAAAAATGCATCATGAAAAATAAAAGGAGTAAAGAATTGAACTGAAACACAATCGGAAATGGAGGGGATGACAAACAGAGACGGTGATCGTCAAGAGGGAGAGAAGAAAGTTATCGGCAGAGCGTTGCAGGTCGTGAGGTGGTTTCAGTTTCGCGGTGGTGGTTGCGTCGAAATCAAGTGGCTGCAACACATCCAAGAAAGGCATGGTGGTGGTCGATCGCGACCTTGTAGTGGAAATTGGTATTTCTTGCGAAGAGCCTTTGCAAATTTCCCCTATTTCTTCCTTATGTTTCTGTTTTCTTATTATGGATTCGAGTTTTGTTTGCTTTGTTTCGTTTTATGTTATTGATGTTGTGTAGAAAATGATAATGGTGCACATGATGATGAAGATAAAGATGAAGGAAAAGAGAAGAGGGAGAGAGAGAGAGAGAGAGAGAGAGAGAGAGAGAATAACAAGCTCTAACAAATTTCCACTAATATTCCACTAAAGGTTACACATAGAATGGTTAATCCACTATTATTGCGTACAACATGTTACATTACTTAATGGCTAAGCACACTTCACTTATATACACAAACAACAATGTCACGTAGGAAAAATACTAAAATATTGAATTACCCGTCAACATATCCCTTAATTCAGGTTTTAACTAATCAAAACTAATAACACCAATTTGATCCCTTAAGTGGAAAAATTAATCATTCTTGATCGTTTTCGTCAGAACATCTGTCAGCTGCTTCTGGGTTCTACAGTATATAACTTCTAGCACTCCATTATGAACCTGACTTCTCAGAAAATGATACTTAGTCTCAATATGTTTGTTTCTCCCGTGCAACATTGGATTTTTGGAAATATTGATTGCAGACTTGTTATCAACCATCAGCTTCAGAGGCTTGTTTACCTTGATCTTCAGATCTTGTAGTAAATTCAGAAGCCAAACAGCTTGACATCCATCCACCACACCTGCAATGTATTCAGCTTCACAAGTTGACAAAGCAACAACTGGTTGTTTCTTGGAACACCAAGAAATAAGACCTCCATATATTTAAATAAATATCCATAAGTACTTCTTTTGTCAACTCTGTCACCATACCTATCAGAGTCTGAGTAACACATCGGCTATGAATTATCCTTTTCACTAGAAGGGAACAAAACTCCATACTTCAAAGTCCCATTAATATACCTCAGAACCCTGACAGCAGCTTGGTAATGAGACCACTTCGGTTTATTCATGAATCTACTAACCATACTAATTGCATAGCAAATATCAGGTCTAGTATTTCATAAATACCTCAGAGAGTCAACTAACTGCTTGAATGTTATAGTATCTACATCATCACCTTCAAGATCATAATCCAATTTGTGATTTATTTCTGACGCGTGACAACAACCTTAACATTCATCAGCTCGAATCTCTTCAGAACCTCAAGTTCATATTTCGGCTGATGTAAAACAATACCCTTCTTAAAGTACATAAACTCCATATATAGAAAATATGTCATCTTTCCTATATCAGTTATCTCAAACTCATTCATTAGCATCTTCTTGAACTTAGATATCTCATATTCATAACTCCTTGTTAGTAATATGTCATAAAATAGAGACACACCAGAATCATATTGGCTTTAGAAGTACGCTGAACATAAACGCCATGCTCCATCTCACACTTTCTAAATCATTTGAGCTTGAAAAATGAATCAATTTTTAGATTCCAAGCTCTAGGAGCTTGTTTCAGTCCAAACAAGGGTTTATGCAACTTGTACATCATCCCTTCCTTATTCTTTTTTCAAAAATACAGGAGGTTGTGACACGTATACATCTTCTTACAAATGGACCGTTTAGAAATGCAGATTTCACATCTAAATGCATCATAGGCCAATTCCTGTTAGCAGCTATTGCAATCCCCAGTCTGATTATCTCATGTCTCGCTACAGGAGCAAACACTTAAAAGTAATATAACCCAAGTTTCTGTAGGAAGCCTCTTACTACTAACCTTGCTTTGTGTTTTCCAATGGATCTATCTGGATTTAGTTTCACCTTGAAAACCCATATGATGTTGATGGATTTCTTGTCCTTTGGAAGCTCAATCAACTTCTAAGTCTTATTTCTTTCTATAGCCTCAATTTCTTCTTTCATGGCCTTCAGCCACACTTTCTTCTTGAGCGCTTTTTCTATACTCACTAGATCAAAGTCTACTAATATGGCACACTTAATGACTTCTCCTTCCGAGTCTTTTTCAGTATCTTGCAGCATGTCAAACTCTACAAACCTTTTTGGAATGTTTTTTATTATTGTGGCATCTGAACTTGTTCAGAATCTTCTTCGGATGCTGGAACAATATCAGATGCATTTG